>NC_083344.1:26623205-26701515 GCF_019175385.1 Lycium barbarum | reverse complement strand
AAACATGTCGGACAAGTGGTCTTGGTGCCTACAACATGGAGCAAGCTTCGCTTGCAGGATTGGGTGCTACGTTCGACGGGAGACGAGCTAGCACCACAAAGTTGGAGCTCTACAGAGTTAGAGCAAGGCGTGCCAGTGAGCCGCGACAACGTAAGGAATGGCCTGAGAGCAGGATTCCTTGCGGGATGATTGAATGTCACAATGAGGTGGAGGCAGCCACCATGTTTGTGAAATAGAAGGCCAAACAATTTTAATGGGGAGGCAAATTCAGAAGGGCGCCACTACAGAGGTAGGGACGCATAGACAAAAACCAAGCTGACCCGCTAGACGGAGAGGCATTGTTGGTTAGAATGTGGAATTGCGTGGAGCAGGAAGAGGACGGAGTCGAACCGCGTGAAGCGGGGAGATCCTTGAAGGATGATGGACCACTTTGTAGGGAGGCAAAGATGGAATGGGGCCAAACTGCCAGGGCAGGGCGGCGATGCTGAAGGCGAGCCAAACCACTTAGTGTGGAGAGACAGATGTGTGGAAATGTGTCGAACCACCAGAGTGGGGAGATACAAGAGTTAGCCGAGGAGGCAATGGGCTGAATCACGAATGTGAGGAGGCTGAGGTAAAGTGGGGTTAGCTAAGCTTCGAATTGGATGGGTTTCCAAGTTTGAGAATGTAGTCTTCCCAGAGCAGAGAGTACTGGGGTAAACCAAACGACCGGGGAACCACAGAGATGAAACCAAGTGCTGAGGCACACCGGGATCATAGGGAATCTGTCGAGGGAGTGACAATCTAAGAACCAAGATGTTGTTCAGAATGGGCGAAGCTACCACTTTGAGGAAATGATGTACGCACCACGAGTACGTCCCAAGAACTTGACGAGTGCCAAGAGGGTGCAAAATATGTAAGTGCCAAAGACACCACTGTGGAGCGTGGGTCATGCAGGGGTCGTGTGAGACGTCAAAGGGGACAAGATTGGGTTTGAAATGCCGCTAGTGCCAGTGTGTGGGCAAGTTAACTTCGATTTATGGGGTCGAGCCTCGATTTGTTTATACAGCTGGTATAGCGGGATCTTGCGGAGGAAAACGGACAAAGGACCATGAGGAAATGGTTGGCAAAGGTTGCCACATCGAGGGATGCCTACCTTGACAAACAAGGAAAAGTGTCTTCCACTTTTAGTGGGGGAGTATTCGCCTATGAAGAGGCGTTGGGCCATGTGAAAATTGAAGGATGATTGTCTTCCGAAGTAAACGGTAAGAAGGGGCTGCAAAGGTTGCAGTTGGACTGTGGAAGTCCCACCAATGGGTGCTATGTAGGAATTACCAGGATGGGAGACAAAAGTTCCTAATCTGATGAAGGCCGTGAGGAACATGGTGTGGATGACAGGCGGTCACCACAAAGTTAGCCACCAGAGGGTGCAAGTGCGGAGGCACTTTCCAAGCGAGGTGCAGAGGCACGCTTGGGAGAAACTAGGGAAGAGAAGTGCATGGGGCACGACTCCATTTTTAAGAGGAGATGAGATGGGTTTTAGACCCAAAGGACTAGGGAAGGAGATGTGAGACCCCGAGGGGGCAAACTCCGGGTTGGCGTGGACGTGTCTATGTCATCGAGGACGATGACGAGCTTGAGTGGGGGAGAATGTTACGGGCTGCCTTCGTTGTGCCTTGGCGCCCATAACCCCTGCGCGCCCTGGAGGGCCAAGCGAGTGTCAGTCATGCAGGAGACGGGCGTAGATGAGTGTCAGCCGCGCGCAGGCAGTGTCGGCCGTGCGCGCAGGCAGGGTCGGCCGCGCAGGCAGTGTCAGCCGTGCGCGCAGGCAGGGTCGGCCGCGCAGGCAGTGTCAGCCGTGCGCGGGCGACGTGCATGGAAAAGGGGCTCCGACGGGCGAGAGTCAATAAGCATCTAGAGATGCTCTATGGAATATTATAAGAGTGCCAAGGAAGTTTAGCAAGGATCTGGGATGAGCCCATGGGCCGTCGGCGGACGAGGCCACGCGCGAGCCTGAGTGTCAGTCCCGTGCGTTTCCGAGCTATGGATGGAATCTTGGGATTTCGGGTGCGAGGACCCTTCCTAGGATGTTATGGAATGTGCTTACCAAGTTTGGCGTCATTTGAAGATCGTTAACCTAAGGGCTTGACTTAGCCAAGGAGCAGTGTCAGTGAGAAAGCTCCCGAAGGCTATATCTCGTTCCACGAGTATGGTGATGAGACGCAACTTCATGGAGGAGTGAAGGAAGTAAAGAGAAAGAGTTAGGAACAGACGGCGCCTCATTTGGAGTTCGGAAGAGTGAGAAAGGCCCATTGTGATTCTCTGGCAATATGATGTCCAGTGCTAGAACTTGGGTTTTTCTTTTTAAAGCATATGTAAGGGGGGCAGAGGTGTCTACAGCTTAGCCAGCCTCCCCCGTGCGTGCTGTCGGCCAGTCGCACTAAGTGAGCAACCTTGAGGGAGGACCTCAAGGGCCTGCCTAGGCATCTCATAGGAGTGTCCTAGGTATCCATACGAGTTACGGGGACTCTATGGACGGCGTCGTGCCTGCGGGCCGCGTTGGGCGCACAACATGTGCCGGAGGCTTGACGTAGGAACTGATTATGCCCCGCGGGCTAACTTTATGGATGTTAAAGACCTCCGTGCCGATTGAGTACTCGAGGCACCACTCAAGAGCCTCGTGTATTGACTTGTGAGCTTGGCTTGGGTTCAGCCTTGTAAGCAAGGGTCCGTTGGCCTAGACGTGCAGTCGTGAGGTGACGCTGCACCACGAGAGATGGAAGTAAGTTGCGAGGGCTATGTTTGCCAATGCCATGGGACAACCATAGGCACATGAAAGAGGACCGCACCTGACAAAGGCCAAGGATTGGAAGTTGCCCTACTCAGGCACGACACAAGGCAAGTGTCAAGCTTGAGGATAGGACTGTGCGCGCAGGAGCGACGCTCAGTGCCAGGCGAGGGACATGCATGTCCGTAGCCAACCCAAGGGGTGCACATAGACGAGACCCCGCATATGAAATGCGCCACAAGGGTATGATAGCAAGACAAGGCTGAAGCCTTGACACCAAACGGGCGGCACAAGGAAAGCTAAGCCTCTGGGGAAAGCTTCACCATAGGCATGGGGTCGTGCCAAGAAAACCTGGGATAAGGAAAGGCTGGCTTGTAGTCAGGTGGGACTACGGGCGCCGCACGGGCTATTTGTGTGCCGTTGCCGCTTAGGAGGAGTCGGCCCGTGATAATTCAATCGGCACGGAGGTCTTTAACATCCATAAAGATAGCCCGCGGGGCATAATCAGCTCCTATGTCAAGCCTCCGGCACAAGTTGTGCGCCCAACGCGGCCCGCAGGCACGACGCCGTCCATAGAGTCGCCTAACTCGTATGGATACCTAGGATACTCCTATGAGGTGCCTAGGCAGGCCCTTGAGGTCCTCCCTCAAGGTTGCTCACTTGGTGCGACTGGCCGACAGCACGCACGGGGGAGGCTGGCTGAGCTGTGACACCTCTGCCCCCCTTATATATGCTTTACAAAGAAAAACCCAAGTTCTAGCACTGGACATCATTTTGCCAGAGAATCACAATGGGCTTTTCTCACTCTTCCGAACTCCAAATGAGGCGCCGTCTATTCCTAACTCTTTCTCTTGACTTCCTTCACTCCTCCATGAAGTTTCGTCTCATCACCATACTCGTGGAACGAGATATAGCCTTCGGGAGCTTAATCACTGACACTGCTCCTTGGCTAAGTCAAGCCCTTAGGTGAACGATCTTCAAATGACCCCAAACTTGGTAAGCACATTCCATAACATCCTAGGAATGGTTCCCTCACCCTAAATCCCAATATTCCATCCATAGCTCGGAAACGCACGGGACTGACACTCAGGCTCGCGCGTGGCCTCGTCCGCCGACGGCCCATGGGCTCATCCCAGATCCTTGCTAAACTTCCTTGGCACTCTTATAATATGTCATAGAGCATCTCTAGATGCTTATTGACTCTCGCCCATCGGAGCCCCTTATCAATGCACGTCGCCCGCGCACGGCTGACACCGCCTGCGCGGCCGACCCTGCCTGCGCGCACGGCTGACACTCCCTGCGCGGCCGACCCTGCCTGCGCGCACGGCCGACACTGCCTGCGCGCGGCTGACACGCATCTGCGCCCGTCTCCTACACGACTGACACTCGCTTGGCCCTCCTGGGCGCGCAGGGGTTATGTGCGCCAAGGCACAATGAAGGCAGCCCGTAACATTCTCCCCCACTCAAGCTCGTCATCGTCCTCGATGACATAGACACGTCCACGCCAACCCGGAGTTTGCCCCCTCGGGGTCTCACATCTCCTTCCCTAGTCCTTTGGGTCTAAAACCCATCTCATCTCCTCTTAAAAATGGAGTCGTGCCCCATGCACTTCTCCTCCCTAGTTTCTCCCAAGCGTGCCTCTGCACCTCGCTTGGAAAGTGCCTCCGCACTTGCACCCTCTGGTGGCTAACTTTGTGGTGACTGCCTGTCATCCACACCATGTTCCTCACGGGCTTCATCAGAACATGGTGTGGATGACAGGCGGTCACCACAAAGTTAGCCACCAGAGGGTGCAAGTGCGGAGGCACATTCCAAGCGAGGTGCAGAGGCACGCTTGGGAGAAACTAGGGAGGACAAGTGCATGGGGCACGACTCCATTTTTAAGAGGAGATGAGATGGGTTTTAGACCCAAAGGACTAGGGAAGGAGATGTGAGACCCCGAGGGGGCAAACTCCGGGTTGGCGTGGACGTGTCTATGTCAACGAGGACGATGACGAGCTTGAGTGGGGGAGAATGTTACGGGCTGCCTTTGTTGTACCTTGGCGCCCATAACCCCTGCGTGCCCAGGAGGGCCAAGCGAGTGTCAGTCGTGCAGGAGACGGGCGCAGATGAGTGTCAGCCGCGCGCAGGCAGTGTCGGCCGTGCGCGCAGGCAGGGTCGGCCGTGCGCGCAGGCAGGGTCGGCCGCGGAGACAGTGTCAGCCGTGCGCGGGCGACGTGCATCGAAAAGGGTCTCCGATGGGCGAGAGTCAATAAGCATCTAGAGATGCTCTATGGTATATTATAAGAGTGCCAAGGAAGTTTAGCAAGGATCTGGGATGAACCCATGGGCCGTCGGCGGGCGAGGCCACGCGCGAGCCTGAGTGTCAGTCCCGTGCATTTCCGAGCTATGGATGGAATCTTGGGATTCCGGGTGAGAGGACACTTCCTAGGATGTTATGGAATGTGCTTACCAAGTTGGACCTCAAGGGACTGCCTAGGCACCTCATAGGAGTGTCCTAGGTATCCATATCAGTTAGGGGACTCTATGGACGGCGTCGTGCTTGCGGGCCGCGTTGGGCGCACAACATGTGCCGGAGGCTTGACGTGGAACTGATTATGCCCCACGGGCTATCTTTATGGATGTTAAAGACCTCTGTGCCGATTGAATACTCGAGGCACCACTCAAGAGCCTCGTGTATTGACTTGTGAGCTTGGCTTGGGTTCAGCCTTGCAAGCAAGGGTCCGTTGGCCTAGACGTGCAGTCATGGGGTGACGCTGCACCACGAGGGATGGAAGTAAGTTGCGAGGGCTATATTCGCCAATGCCATGGGACAACCATAGGCACATGAAAGAGGACCGCACCTGACAAAGGCCAAGGATTGGAAGTTGCCCTACTCGGGCACGACACAAGGCAAGTGTCAAGCTTGAGGATAGGACTGTGCGCGCAGGAGCGACGCTCAGTGCCAGGCGAGGGACGTGCATGTCCGTAGCCAACCCAAGGGGTGCGCATAGACGAGTCCCAGCATATGAAATGTGCCACAAGGGTATGATAGTAAGACAAGGCTGAAGCCTTGACATTAAACGGGCGGCACAAGAAAAGCTATGCCTCTGAGGCAAGCTTCACCATAGGCATGGGGTCGTGCCAAGAAAACCTGGGATAAAGAAAGGCTGGATGGTAGTCAGGTGGGACTACGAGCGCCACACGGGCTATTTTTGTGCCGCTGCCGCTTAGGAGGAGTCGGCCCATGACAGTTGGTATCAGAGCGAAGGGTGAGCATTGTGATGCTGAGTTGATATCACGTGTGATTGATATTGGCAATAGTGTATTGCAGTGCGGTTTGAAATGAATCCATTGGCAAAGGTTGATTTGGCCAGGGTCAGAAAGACGAGTGAAGCCACGATTATGTTCACAGCTCCCATGAGCTAAATTTATTTTAAGAGCATTAGTTGAATGTCAGTGCAGAGATCACATCAAAGCAGGAATGATATTCTTCGTGCCAGTCGAATGGGTGAACCCTATACTACTGGTTACAAGGGATTGGTTGCGCGTATTATGGCTAAAATTTGCTTTGTCAGCCATGAACTACGACTTTCAGGATCAGGCCATTTCACAGCCGTTGTTTCCGCCATCGTCTGTGTTTTGGGAGTTGATTTTGGGGCATCCTAGTTTGATTGAAGTATCTTTAGGGGATGTCTTCCGTGCAGTGGATGCTGTTTTCAGAGGGATTCCATTGAGGCATGTTTGGTTGGCTTTTGCGCCATCAGAGGATGGTCGTCTTAGTGCACCAGCGTGCTATACTGTTGGGATCTTATTACAAGATTGGACAAACGGATAGCTGAAGCTCAAATGTTCTTGATTGTGATGATCCATTAGTTAGTTAGAAACTCTGTTAGCAGTGGGCTAGCAGCTTTGCTGAGCAAGGCATAGATTTGGCCAGAATGTCAAGTGAAGGTAGCGAGCGTTCCAGAGGGTTCACTTGCATCAGAAAGTTGTCGGTTCAAAATGTCTGGTCGTGTGATGCAACAAGTAAGAGTTGCTGGCCATTTTGAAGAGGGGAAATAGGAAATATAATTTTTCTTTCAAACAGTCTAGGCTCCCGTTAAGGAGAGGGACATGTCGATGAGTCGGGTAGTCAGGAAAAAGGCCATGTTTGCCAGGTTGAGCAACCATGTTGTGGAGAGCTACGAGCCATGGACTATAAACTTTGGGATTTGATCGTGGAGATCCTACAGCGGATGCGACGGACGCATCAGTTGAGTGTCTTTCCAGGATGGATAGACTTGAGTATTGCCTGATGGCATTGGAAAGCGTCCTTCGAGGGTTGGACGTTATGGGGAAGATGACGGACGCCTATCCATCTTAAAGGTTGCAATGAATGGAAGGTGAGACCCTCAAAAACCATGTCGGACAAGTGGGCTTGGTGCCTACAACATGGAGCAAGCTTCGCTTGCAGGATTGGGTGCTACGTTCGACGGGAGACGAGCTAGCACCACAAAGTTGGAGCTCTACAGAGTTAGAGCAAGGCGTGCCAGTGAGCCGCGACAACGTAAGGAATGGCCTGAGAGCAGGATTCCTTGCGGGATGATTGAATGTCACAATGAGGTGGAGGCAGCCACTATGTTTGTGAAATAGATTGCGTGGAGCAGGAAGAGGACGGAGTCGAACCGCGTGAAGCGGGGAGATCCTTGAAGGATGATGGACCACTTTGTAGGGAGGCAAAGATGGAATGGGGCCAAACTGCCAGGGCAGGGCGGCGATGCTGAAGGCGAGCCAAACCACTTAGCGTGGAGAGGCAGATGTGTGGAAATGTGTCGAACCACCAGAGTAGGGAGATACAAGAGTTAGCCGAGGAGGCAATGGGCTGAATGACGAATGTGAGGAGGCCGAGGTAAAGTAGGGTTAGCTAAGCTTCGAATTGGATGGGTTTCCAAGTTTGAGAATGTAGTCTTCCCAGAGCATAGAGTACTGGGCTAAACCAAACGACCGGGGAACCACAGAGATGAAACCAAGTGCTGAGGCACACCGGGATCGTAGGGAATCTGTCGAGGGAGTGACAATCTAAGAACCAAGATGTTGTTCAGAATGGGCGAAGCTACCACTTTGAGGAAATGAAGTACCCACCACGAGTACGTCCAAAGGGGACAAGATTGGATTTGAAAAGCCGGTAGTGTCAGTGTGTGGGCAAGTTAACTTCAATTTATGGGGTCGAGCCTTGATTTGTTTATACAGATGGTATAACGGGATCTTGCGGAGGAAAATGGACAAAGGACCATGAGGAAATGGTTGGCAAAGGTTGCCACATTGAGGGATGCCTATCTTGAAAAATAAGGAAAAGTGTCTTCCACTTTTAGTGGGGGAGTATTCGCCTATGAAGAGGCGTTGGGCCATGTGAAAATTGAAGGACGATTGTCTTCCGAAGTAAACGGTAAGAAGGACCTGCAAAGGTCGCGGTGAGACTATGGAAGTCTCACCAATGGGTGCTATAGTGAAATTACCAAGATGGGAGACAAAGGTTCCTGATCTGATAAAGGCCGTGAGGAACATGGTGTGGATGACAGGCGGTCACCACAAAGTTATCCACCAGAGGGTGCAAGTGCGGAGGCACTTTCCAAGCAGGGTGCAGAGGCACGCTTGGGAGAAACTAGGGAGGAGAAGTGCATGGGGCACGACTCCATTTTTAAGAGGAGATGAGATGGGTTCTAGACCCAAAGGACTAGGGAAGGAGATGTGAGACCACGAGGGGGCAAACTCCGGGTAGGCGTGGACGTGTCTATGTCATCGAGGACGATGACGAGCTTGAGTGGGGGAGAATGTTACGGGCTGCCTTCGTTGTGCCTTGGCACCCATAACCCCTGCGCGCCCAGGAGGGCCAAGCGAGTGTCAGTAGTGCAGGAGATGTGCGCAGATCAGTGTCAGCCGCGCGCAGGCAGTGTCGGCCATACGCGCAGGCAGGGTCGACCGCGCAGGCAGTGTCAGCCGTGCGCGCAAGCAGGGTCGGCCGCGCCGGCAGTGTTTGCCGTGCGCGGGCGACGTGCATTGACGAGGGGCTCCGACGGACGAGAGTCAATAAGCATCTAGAGATGCTCTATGGTATATTATAAGAGTGCCAAGGAAGTTTAGCAAGGATCTGGGATGAACCCATGGGCCGTCGGCGGGCGAGGCCACGCGCGAGCCTGAGTGTCAGTCCCGTGCGTTTCCGAGCTATGGATGTAATCTTGGGATTTAGGGTGAGAGGACACTTCCTAGGATGTTATGGAATGTGCTTACCAAGTTGGACCTCAAGGGACTGCCTAGGCACCTCATAGGAGTGTCCTAGGTATCCATACGAGTTAGGGGACTCTATGGACGGCGTCGTGCCTGCGGCCGCGTTGGGTGCACAACATGTGCTGGAGGCTTGACGTAGGAACTGATTATGCCCCGTGGGCTATCTTTATGGATGTTCAAGACCTCCGTGCTGATTTAATTGTTACGGGCTGCCTTCATTGTGCCTTGGCACCCATAATCCCTGCGCGCCCAGGAGGGCCAAGCGAGTGTCAGTCGTGCAGGAGATGTGCGCAGATGAGTGTCAACCTGTCACGGGCCGACTCCTGCTAAGCGGCAGCGGCACAAAAATAGCCCGTGCGGCGCTCGTAGTCCCACCTGACTACCAGCCAGCCTTTCCTTATCCCAGGTTTTCTTGGCACGACCCCATGCCTATGGTGAAGCTTGCCTCAGAGGCATAGCTTTCCTTGTGCCGCCCGTTTGATGTCAAGGCTTCAGCCTTGTCTTGCTATCATACCCTTGTGGCACATTTCATATGCTGGGACTCGTCTATGCGCACCCCTTGGGTTGGCTACGGACATGCACGTCCCTCGCCTGGCACTGAGCGTCGCTCCTGCGCGCACAGTCCTATCCTCAAGCTTGACACTTGCCTTGTGTCGTGCCCGAGTAGGGCAACTTCCAATCCTTGGCCTTTGTCAGGTGCGGTCCTCTTTCATGTGCCTATGGTTGTCCCATGGCATTGGCGAATATAGCCCTCGCAACTTACTTCCATCCCTCGTGGTGCAGCGTCACCCCACGACTGCACGTCTAAGCCAACGGACCCTTGCTTGCAAGGCTGAACCCGAAGCCAAGCTCACAAGTCAATACACGAGGCTCTTGAGTGGTGCCTCGAGTATTCAATCGGCACGGAGGTCTTTAACATCCATAAAGATAGCCCGCGGGGCATAATCAGTTCCTATGTCAAGCCTCCGGCACAAGTTGTGCGCCCAACGCGGCCCGCAGGCATGACGCCGTCCATAGAGTCGCCTAACTCGTATGGATACCTAGGACACTCCTATGAGGTGCTTAGGCAGGCCCTTGAGGTCCTCCCTCTAGGTTGCTCACTTGGTGCGACTGGCCGACAGCACGCACGGGGGAGGCTGGCTGAGCTGTGACACCTCTGCCCCCCTTATATATGCTTTAAAAAAAAAAACCCAAGTTCTAGCACTGGACATCATTTTGCCAGAGAATCACAATGGGCCTTTCTCACTTCTCCGAACTCCAAATGAGCCGCCGTCTGTTCCTAACTCTTTCTCTTGACTTCCTTCACTCCTCCATGAAGTTTCGTCTCATCCCCATACTCGTGGAACGAGATATAGCCTTCGGGAGCTTAATCACTGACACTGCTCCTTGGCTAAGTCAAGCCCTTAGGTGAACGATCTTCAAATGACCCCACACTTGGTAAGCACATTCCATAACATCCTAGGAAGGGTTCCCGCACCCTAAATCCCAAGATTCCATCCATAGCTCGGAAACGCACGGGACTGACACTCAGGCTCGCGCGTGGCCTCGTCCGCCGACGGCCCATGGGCTCATCCCAGATCCTTGCTAAACTTCCTTGGCACTCTTATAATATGTCATAGAGCATCTCTAGATGCTTATTGACTCTCGCCCATCGGAGCCCCTTTTCAATGCACGTCGCCCGCGCACGGCTGACAGTGCCTGCGCGGCCGACCCTGCCTGCGCGCACGGCTGACACTCCCTGCGCGGCCGACCCTGCCTGCGCGCACGGCCGACACTGCTTGCGCGCGGCTGACACTCATCTGCGCCCGTCTCCTACACGACTGACACTCGCTTGGCCCTCCTGGGCGCGCAGGGGTTATGGGCGCCAAGGCACAACGAAGGCAGCCCGTAACATTCTCCCCCACTCAAGCTCGTCATCGTCCTCGATGACATAGACACGTCCACGCCAACCCGGAGTTTGCCCCCTCGGGGTTTCACATTTCCTTCCCTAGTCCTTTGGGTCTAAAACCCATCTCATCTCCTCTTAAAAATGGAGTCGTGCCCCATGCACTTCTCCTCCCTAGTTTCTCCCAAGCGTGCCTCTGCACCTCGCTTGGAAAGTGCCTCCGCACTTGCACCCTCTGGTGGCTAACTTTGTGGTGACCGCCTGTCATCCACACCATGTTCCTCACGGCCTTCATCAGATCAGGAACCTTTGTCTCCCATCTTGGTAATTCCTACATAGCACCCATTGGTGCGACTTCCACAGTCCAACTGCAACCATTGCAGCCCCCCCTTTTTTTTTACCGTTTACTTCAGAAGACAATCGTCCTTCAATTTTCACATGGCCCAACGCCTATTCACTGGCGAACACTCCCCCACTAAAAGTGGAAGACACTTTTCGTTGTTTGTCAAGGTAGGCATCCCTCGATGTGGCAACCTTTGCCAACCATTTCCTCATGGTCCTTTGTCCGTTTTCCTCCGCAAGATCCCGCTATACCAACTGTATAAACAAATCGAGGCTCGACCCCATAAATCGAAGTTAACTTGCCCACACACTGGCACTAGCGGCATTTCAAACCCAATCTTGTCCCCTTTGACGTCTCACACAGGCCCCTGCATGACCCACGCTCCACAGTGGTGTCTTTGGCACTTACATATTTTGCACCCTCTTGGCACTCGGTAAGTTCTTGGGACGTACTCGTGGTGGGTACTTCATTTCCTCAAAGTGGTAGCTTCGCCCATTCTGAACAACATCTTGGTTCTTAGATTGTCACTCCCTCGACAGATTCCCTACGATCCCGGTGTGCCTCAGCACTTGGTTCCATCTCTATGGTTCCCCGGTCGTTTGGTGTACCCTAGTACTCTCTGCTCTGGAAAGACTACATTATCAAACTTGAAAACCCATCCAATTCGAAGCTTAGCTAACCCCACTTTACCTCGGCCTCCTCACATTCGTGATTCAGCCCATTGCCTCCTCGGCTAACTCTTGTATCTCCCCACTCTGGTGGTTCGACACATTTCCACACATCTGCCTCCCCATGCTAAGTGGTTTGGCTCGCCTTCAGCATCGCCACCCTCCCCTGGCAGTTTGGCCCCATTCCATCTTTGCCTCCCTACAAAGTGGTCCATCATCCTTCAAGGATCTCCCCGCTTCACGCGGTTCGACTCTGTTCTCTTCCTGCTCCACGCAATTCCACATTCTAACCAACAATGCCTCTCCGCCTAGCGAGTCAGCTTGGTTTTTGTCTATGCGTCGCTACCTCTGTAGTGGCGCCCTTCTGAATTTGCCTCCCCATTAAAATGGTTTGGCCTTCTATTTCACAAACATGGTGGCTGCCTCCACCTCATTGTGACATTCAATCATCCCGCAAGGAATCCTGCTCTCAGGCCATTCCTTACGTTGTCGCGGCTCACTGGCACGCCTTGCTCTAACTCTGTAGAGCTCCAACTTTGTGGTGCTAGCTCGTCTCCCGTCGAACGTAGCACCCAATCCTGCATGCGAAGCTTGCTCCATGTTGTAGGCACCAAGCCCACTTGTCCGACATGGTTTTTGAGGGTCTCACCTTCCATTCATTGCAACCCTTAAGATGGCTAGACGTCCGTCATCTTCCCCATAACGTCCAACCCTCGAAGGACGCTTTCCAATGCCCTCAGGCAATACTCAAGTCTATCCATCCTGGAAAGACACTCAACTGATGCGTCCGTCGCATCCACTGTAGGATCTCCACGATCAAATCCCAAAGTTTATAGTCCATGGCTCGTAGCTCTACACAACATGGTTGCTCAACCTGGCAAACATGGCCTTTTTCCTGACCACCCGACTCATCGACATGTCCCTCTCGTCAACAGGAGCCTAGACTGTTTGAAAGAAAAATTATATTTCCTATTTCCCCTCTTCAAAATGGCCAACAACTCTTACTTGTTGCATCACACGACCAGACATTTTGAACCGACAAGTTTCTGATGCAAGTGAACCCTCTGGAACGCTCGTTACCTTCACTTGACATTCTAGCCAAGTCTATGCCTTGCTCAGCAAAGCTGCTAGCCCACTGCTAACAGAGTTTCTAACTAACTGATGGATCATCACAATCAAGAACATTTGAGCTTCAGCTATCCGTTTGTCCAATCTTATAATAAGATCCCACGATCTTATTGTAAGATTGGATGTGATCTCTGCACGAAGAATATCATTCCTGATTTGATGTGATCTCTGCACTGACATTCAACTAATGCTCTTAAAAAAAATTTAGCTCATGGGAGCTGTGAACATAACGGTGGCTTCACTCGTCTTTCTGACCCTGGCTAGATCAACCTTCGCCAATGGCTTCATTTCAAACCGCACTGCAATCCACTATTGCCAATAACAATCACACGTGATATCAACTCAGCATTACAATGCTCACCCTTCGCTCTGATACCAACTGTCACTGCCCGACTCCTCCTAAGCGGCAGCGGCACAAAAATAGCTCGTGCGGCGCTAGGAGCGACGCTCAGTGCCAGGCGAGGGACGTGCATGTCCGTAGCCAACCCAAGGGGTGCACATAGACGAGTCCCAACATATGAAATGTGCCACAAGGGTATGATATCAAGACAAGGCTGAAGCCTTGACATTAAACGGGCGGCACAAGAAAAGCTATGCCTCTGAGGCAAGCTTCACCATAGGCATGGGGTCGTGCCAAGAAAACCTGGGATAAAGAAAGGCTGGCTGGTAGTCAGGTGGGACTACGAGCGCCGCACGGGCTATTTTTGTGCCGCTGCCGCTTAGCAGGAGTCGGCCCGTGACAGGTTGACACTCATCTGCGCACATCTCCTGCACGACTGACACTCGCTTGGCCCTCCTGGGCGCGCAGGGATTATGGGTGCCAAGGCACAATGAAGGCAGCCCGTAACAATTCAATCAGCACGGAGGTCTTGAACATCCATAAAGATAGCCCGCGGGGCATAATCAGTTCCTACGTCAAGCCTCCAGCACATGTTGTGCACCCAACGCGGCCGCAGGCACGACACCGTCCATAGAGTCCCCTAACTCGTATGGATACCGAGGACACTCCTATGAGGTGCCTAGGCAGTCCCTTGAGGTCCAACTTGGTAAGCACATTCCATAACATCCTAGGAAGTGTCCTCTCACCCTAAATCCCAAGATTCCATCCATAGCTCGGAAATGCACGGGACTGACACTCAGGCTCGCGCGTGGCCTCGCCCGCCGACGGCCCATGGGTTCATCCCAGATCCTTGCTAAACTTCCTTGGCACTCTTATAATATACCATAGAGCATCTCTAGATGCTTATTGACTCTCGTCCGTCGGAGCCCCTCTTCAATGCACGTCGCCCGCGCACGGCATACACTGCCGGCGCGGCCGACCCTGCTTGCGCGCACGGCTGACACTGCCTGCGCGGTCGACCCTGCCTGCGCGTATGGCCGACACTGCCTGCGCGCGGCTGACACTTATCTGCGCACATCTCCTGCACGACTGACACTCGCTTGGCCCTCCTGGGCGCGCAGGGGTTATGGGTGCCAAGGCACAACGAAGGCAGCCCGTAACATTCTCCCCCATTCAAGCTCGTCATCGTCCTCGATGACATAGACACGTCCACGCCAACCCAGAGTTTGCCCCCTCGGGGTCTCACATCTCCTTCCCTAGTCCTTTGGGTCTAAAACCCATCTCATCTCCTCTTAAATATGGAGTCGTGCCCCATGCACTTCTCCTCCCTAGTTTCTCCCAAGCGTGCCTTTGCACCTCGCTTGGAAAGTGCCTCCGCACTTGCACCCTCTGGTGGCTAACTTTGTGGTGACCGCCTGTCATCCACACCATGTTCCTCACGGCCTTCATCAGATCAGGAACCTTTGTCTCCCATCTTGGTAATTCCTACATAGCACCCATTGGTGCGACTTCCACAGTCTAACTGCATCATTTGCAGCCCCCCCCCCCCTTTCTTTTTTACCGTTTACTTCAGAAGACAAGCGTCCTTCGAGGGTTGGACTTTATGGGGAAGTTGACGGATGCCTAGCCATCTTAAGGGTTGCAATGAATGGAAGACACTTTTCCTTATTTTTCAAGATAGGCATCCCTCGATGTGGCAACCTTTGCCAACCATTTCCTCATGGTCCTTTGTCCGTTTTCCTCCGCAAGATCCCGTTATACCATCTGTATAAACAAATCAAGGCTCGACCCCATAAATTGAAGTTAACTTGCCCACACACTGACACTACCGGCTTTTCAAATCCAATCTTGTCCCCTTTGACGTCTAACACGGCCCCTGCATGACCCACGCTCCACAGTGGTGTCTTTGGCACTTACATACTTTGCACCCTCTCGGCACTCGTCAAGTTCTTGGGACGTACTCGTGGTGAGTACTTCATTTCCTCAAAGTGGTAGCTTCGCCCATTCTGAACAACATCTTGGTTCTTAGATTGTCACTCCCTCGACAGATCCCTTAGGCTCTCGGTGTACCCCAGTACTTGGTTCCATATTTATGGTTCCCCGATTGCTTGGTGTACCCTAGTACTCTCTGCTCTGGAAAGACTACATTCTCGCACTTGGAAACCCAATCCAATCCGAAGCTTAGCTAACCCCACTTTACCTTGGCCTCCTCACATCCGTGATTCAGCCCATTGCCTCCTCGACTAACTCTTGTATATCGCCACTCTGGTGGTTCGACACATTTCTACACATCTGCCTCCCCACGCTAAGTGGTTCGGCTCGCCTTCAGCATCACCGCCCTGCCCTCACAGTTTGGCCTAATTCTAGCTTCGACTCCGTCCTCTTCCTGCTCCACGCAATTCCACATTCTAACCAACAATGCCTCTCCGTCTAGCGGTTCAGCTTGGTTTTTGTCCATGCGTCCCTACCTCTGTAGTGGCTCCCTTCTGATTTTGCCTCCCCTTTAAAATGGTTTGGCCTTCCATTTCACAAACACGGTGGCTGCCTCCACCTCGTTGTGACATTCAATCATCCCGCAAGGAATCCTGCTCTCAGGCCATTCTTTACGTTGTCGCGGCTCACTGGCACGCCTCACTGAATACTGCAAGCCAAGCTTGGCTCCATGTTGTAGGCACCAAGCCCACTTATCCGACATGGTTTTTGAGGGTCTCACCTTCCATTCATTGCAACCCTTAAGATGGCTAGGCATCCGTCAACTTCCCCATAAAGTCCAACCCTCGAAGGACGCTTGTCTTCTGAAGTAAACGGTAAAAAAAGGGGGGGGGGGGGGGGCTGCAAAGGATGCAGTTGGAATGTGAAAGTCGCACCAATGGGTGCTATGTAGGAATTACCAAGATGGGAGACAAAGGTTCCTGATCTGATGAAGGCCGTGAGGAACATGGTGTGGATGACAGGCGGTCACCACAAAGTTAGCCACCAAAGGGTGCAAGTGCGGAGGCACTTTCCAAGCGAGGTGCAAAGGCACGCTTGGGAGAAACTAGGGAGGAGAAGTGCATGGGGCACGACTCCATTTTTAAGAGGAGATGAGATGGGTTTTAGACCCAAAGGACTAGGGAAGGAGATGTGAGACCCCGAGGGGGCAAACACCGGGTTGGCGTGGACGTGTCTATGTCATCGAGGACGATGACGAGCTTGAATGGGGGAGAAAGTTACGGGCTGCCTTCGTTGTGCCTTGGCGCCCATAACACCTGCGCTCCCAGGAGGGCCTAGCGAGTGTCAGTCGTGTAGGAGATGGGCGCAGATGTGTGTCAGCCGCGCGCAGGCAGTGTCGGCCGTGCGCGCAGGCAGGGTCGGCCGCGCAGGGAGTGTCAGCCGTGCGCGCAGGCAGGGTCGGCCGCGCAGGCAATGTCAGCCGTGCGCGGGCGACGTGCATTGAATAGGGGCTCCGATGGGCGAGAGTCAATAAGCATCTAGAGATGCTCTATGGCATATTATAAGAGTACCAAGGAAGTTTAGCAAGGATCTGGGATGAGCCCATGGGCCGTCGGCGGACGAGGCCACGCGCGAGCCTGAGTGTCAGTCCCGTGCGTTTCCGAGCTATGGATGGCATCTTGGGATTTAGGGTGAGGGGACCCTTCCTAGGATGTTATGGAATGTGCTTACCAAGTTTGGAGTCATTTGAAGATCGTTCACCTAAGGGCTTGACTTAGCCAAGGAGCCTCCCCCGTGCGTGAGCAACCTTTAGGGAGGACCTCAAGGGCCTGCCTAGGCACCTCATAGGAGTGTCCTAGGTATCCATACGAGTTAGGCGACTCTATGGACGACGTCGTGCCTGCGGGCCGCGTTGGGCTCACAACTTGTGCCGGAGGCTTGACATAGGAACTGATTATTCCCCGCGGGCTATCTTTATGGATGTTAAAGACCTCCGTGCCGATTGAATACTCGAGGCACCACTCAAGAGGCTCGTGTCTTGATTTGTGAGCTTGGCTTGGGTTCAGCCTTGCAAGCAAGGGTCCGTTGGCCTAGACGTGCAGTCGTGGGGTGACGCTGCACCACGAGGGATGGAAGTAAGTTGCGAGGGCTATATTCGCCAATGCCATGGGACAACCATAGGCACATGAAAGAGGACCGCACCTGGCAAAGGCAAAGGATTGGAAGTTGCCCTACTCGGGCACGACACAAGGCAAGTGTCAAGCTTGAGGATAGGACTGTGCGCGCAGGAGCGACGCTCAGTGCCAGGCGAGGGACGTGCATGTCCGTAGCCAACCCAAGGGGTGCGCATAGACGAGTCCCAGCATATGAAATGTGCAACAAGGGTGTGATAGCAAGACAAGGCTGAAGCCTTGACATCAAACGAGCGGCACAAGGAAAGTTAAGCCTCTGAGGCAAGCTTCACCATAGGCATGGGGTCGTGCCAAGAAAACCTGGGATGAGGAAAGGCTGGCTTGTAGTCAGGTGGGACTACGAGCGCCGCACGGGCTATTTTTGTGCCGCTGCCGCTTAGGAGGAGTCGGGCCGTGACAGTTGGTATCAAAGCGAAGGGTGAGCATTGTGATGCTGAGTTGATATCACGTGTGATTGATATTGGCAATAGTGGATTGCAGTGCGGTTTGAAATGAAGCCATTTGCGAAGGTTGATCTGGCCAGGGTTAGAAAGACGAGTGAAGCCACCGTTATGTTCACAGCTCCCATGAGCTAAAATTTTTTTAAGAGCATTAGTTCAATGTCAGTGCAGAGATCACATCAAATCAGGAATGATATTCTTCATGCCAGTCGAATGGGTGAACCCGATACTACTGGTTACAAGGGATTGGTTGCGCGTATTTTGGCTAAAATTTGCTTTGTCAGCCATGAACTACGACTTTCAGGATCAGGCCATTTCACAGCCCTTGTTTCCGCCATCATCTGTGTTTTGGGAGTTGATTTTGGGGCATCCTAGTTTGATTGAAGTATCTTCAGGGGATGTCTTCCGTGCAGTGGAGTTCCTATGTCAAGCCTCCGGCACAAGTTGTTCCCCCAACGAGGCCCGCAGGCACGACGCCGTCCATAGAGTCGCCTAACCCGTATGGATACCTAGGATACTCCTATGAGGTGCCTAGGCAGGCCCTTGAGGTCCTCCCTCAAGGTTGATCACTAGGTGCGACTGGCCGACAGCACGCACGGGGGAGGCTGGCTGAGCTGTGACACCTCTGCCCCCTTATATATGCTTTAAAAAGAAAAACCCAAGTTCTAGCACTGGACATCATTTTGCCAGAGAATCACAATGGGCCTTTCTCACTCTTCCTAACTCTTTCTCTTGACTTCCTTCACTCCTCCATGAAGTTTCTTCTCATCCACATACTCGTGGAACGAGATATAGCCTTCGGGAGCTTAATCACTGACACTGCTCCTTGGCTAAGTCAAGCCCTTAGGTGAACGATCTTCAAATGACCCCAAACATGGTAAGCACATTCCATAACATCCTAGGAAGGGTTCCCTCACCCTAAATCCCAAGATTCCATCCATAGCTCGGAAACGCACGGGACTGACACTCAGGCTCGCGCGTGGCCTCGTCCGCCGACGGCCCATGGGCTCATCCCAGATCCTTGCTAAACTTCCTTGGCACTCTTATAATATGTCATAGAGCATCTCTAGATGCTTATTGACTCTCGCCCATCGGAGCCCCTTTTCAATGCACGTCGCCCGCGCACGGCTGACACTGCCTGCGCGGCCGACCCTGCCAGCGTGCACGGCTGACACTCCCTGTGCGGCCCACCCTGCCTGCGCGCACGGCCGACACTGCCTGCGCGCGGCTGACACTCATCTGCGCCAGTCTCCTACACGACTGACACTCGCTTGGCCCTCCTGGGCGCGCAGGGGTTATGGGCGCCAAGGCACAATGAAGGCAGCCCGTAACATTCTCCCCCACTCAAGCTCGTCATCGTCCTCGATGACATAGACACGTTTACGCCAACCCGGAGTTTGCCCCCTCGGGGTCTCACATCTCCTTCCCTAGTCCTTTGGGTCTAAAACCCATCTCATCTCCTCTTAAAAATGGAGTCGTGCCCCATGCACTTCTCCTCCCTAGTTTCTCCCAAGCGTGCCTCTGCACCTCGCTTGGAAAGTGCCTCCGCACTTGCACCCTCTGGTGGCTAACTTTGTGGTGACCGCCTGTCATCCACACCATGTTCCTCACGGCCTTCATCAGATCAGGAACCTTTGTCTCCCATCTTGGTAATTCCTACATAGCACCCATTGGTGCGACTTCCACAGTCCAACTGCAACCTTTGCAGCCCCCCCTTTTTTTTGACCGTTTACTTCAGAAGACAATCGTCCTTCAATTTTCACATGGCCCAACACCTCTTCACTGGCGAACACTCCCCCACTAAAAGTGGAAGACACTTTTCGTTGTTTGTCAAGGTAGGCATCCCTCGATGTGGCAACCTTTGCCAACCATTTCCTCATGGTCCTTTGTCCGTTTTCCTCCGCAAGATCCCGCTATACCAACTGTATAAACAAATCGAGGCTCGACCCCATAAATCGAAGTTAACTTGCCCACACACTGGCACTAGCGGCATTTCAAACCCAATCTTGTCCCCTTTGACGTCTCACACGGCCCCTGCATGACCCACGCTCCACAGTGGTGTCTTTGGCACTTACATATTTTGCACCCTCTTGGCACTCGTCAAGTTCTTGGGACGTACTCGTAGTGGGTACTTCATTTCCTCAAAGTGGTAGCTTCGCCCATTCTGAACAACATCTTGGTTCTTAGATTGTCACTCCCTCGATAGATTCCCTACGATCCCGGTGTGCCTCAGCACTTGGTTCCATCTCTATGGTTCCCCGGTCGTTTGGTGTACCCCAGTACTCTCTGCTCTGGAAAGACTACATTATCAAACTTGAAAACCCATCCAATTCGAAGCTTAGCTAACGCCACTTTACCTCGGCCTCCTCACATTCGTGATTCAGCCCATTGCCTCCTCGGCTAACTCTTGTATCTCCCCACTCTGGTGGTTCGACACATTTCCACACATCTGCCTCCCCATGCTAAGTGGTTTGGCTCGCCTTCAGCATCGCTACCCTCCCCTGGCAGTTTGGCCCCATTCCATCTTTGCCTCCCTACAAAGTGGTCCATCATCCTTCAAGGATCTCCCCGCTTCACGCGGTTCGACTCCGTTCTCTTCCTGCTCCACGCAATTCCACATTCTAACCAACAATGCCTCTCCGTCTAGCGAGTCAGCTTGGTTTTTGTCTATGCGTCCCTACCTCTGTAGTGGCGCCCTTCTGAATTTGCCTCCCCATTAAAATGGTTTGGCCTTCTATTTCACAAACATGGTGGCTGCCTCCACCTCATTGTGACATTCAATCATCCCGCAAGGAATCCTGCTCTCAGGCCATTCCTTACGTTGTCGCGGCTCACTGGCACGCCTTGCTCTAACTCTGTAGAGCTCCAACTTTGTGGTGCTAGCTCGTCTCCCGTCGAACATAGCACCCAATCCTGCAAGCGAAGCTTGCTCCATGTTGTAGGCACCAAGCCCACTTGTCCGACATGGTTTTTGAGGGTCTCACCTTCCATTCATTGCAACCCTTAAGATGGCTAGACGTCCGTCATCTTCCCCATAACGTCCAACCCTCGAAGGACACTTTCCAATGCCCTCAGGGAATACTCAAGTCTATCCATCCTGGAAAGACACTCAACTGATGCGTCCGTCGCATCCACTGTAGGATCTCCACGATCAAATCCCAAAGTTTATAGTCCATGGCTCGTAGCTCTACACAACATGGTTGCTCAACCTGGCAAACATAGCCTTTTTCCTGACCACCCGACTCATCGACATGTCCCTCTAGTCAACAGGAGCCTAGACTGTTTGAAAGAAAAATTATATTTCCTATTTCCCCTCTTCAAAATGGCCAACAACTCTTACTTGTTGCATCACACGACTAGACATTTTGAACCGACAAGTTTCTGATGCAAGTGAACCCTTTGGAACACTCGTTACCTTCACTTGACATTCTAGCCAAGTCTATGCCTTCCTCAGCAAAGCTGCTAGCCCACTGCTAACAGAGTTTCTAACTAACTGATGGATCATCACAATCAAGAACATTTGAGCTTCAGCTATCCGTTTGTCCAATCTTGTAATAAGATCCCAACAGTATAGCACGTTGGTGCACTAAGACGACCATCCTCTGATGGCGCAAAAGCCAACCAAACATGCCTCAATGGAATCCCTCTGAAAACAGCATCCACTGCACGGAAGACATCCCCTGAAGATACTTCAATCAAACTAGGATGCCCCAAAATCAACTCCCAAAACACAGATGATGGCGGAAACAACGGCTGTGAAATGGCCTGATCCTGAAAGTCGTAGTTCATGGCTGACAAAGCAAATTTTAGCCAAAATACGCGCAACCAATCCCTTGTAACCAGTAGTATCGGGTTCACCCATTCGACTGGCACGAAGAATATCATTCCTGATTTGATGTGATCTCTGCACTGACATTCAACTAATGCTCTTAAAAAAAATTTAGCTCATGGGAGCTGTGAACATAACGGTGGCTTCACTCGTCTTTCTGACCCTGGCCAGATCAACCTTCGCAAATGGCTTCATTTCAAACCGCACTGCAATCCACTATTGCCAATATCAATCACACGTGATATCAACTCAGCATTACAATGCTCACCCTTCGCTCTGATACCAACTGTCACGGCCCGACTCCTCCTAAGCGGCAGCAGCACAAAAATAGCCCGTGCGGCGCTCGTAGTCCCACCTGACTACAAGCCAGCCTTTCCTCATCCCAGGTTTTCTTGGCACGACCCCATGCCTATGGTGAAGCTTGCCTCAGAGGCTTAACTTTCCTTGTGCCGCCCGTTTGATGTCAAGGCTTCAGCCTTGTCTTGCTATCATACCCTTGTGGCACATTTCATATGCTGGGACTCGTCTATGCGCACCCCTTGGGTTGGCTACGGACATGCACGTCCCTCGCCTGGCACTGAGCGTCGCTCCTGCGCGCACAGTCCTATCCTCAAGCTTGACACTTGCCTTGTGTCGTGCCCGAGTAGGGCAACTTCCAATCCTTGGCCTTTGTCAGGTGCGGTCCTCTTTCATGTGCCTATGGTTGTCCCATGGCATTGGCGAATATAGCCCTCGCAACTTACTTCCATCCCTCGTGGTGCAGCGTCACCCCACGACTGCACGTCTAGGCCAACGGACCCTTGCTTGCAAGGCTGAACCCAAGCCAAGCTCACAAATCAAGACACGAGCCTCTTGAGTGGTGCCTCGAGTATTCAATCGGAACGGAGTTCTTTAACATCCATAAAGATAGCCCGCGGGGCATAATCAATTCCTATGTCAAGCCTCCGGCACAAGTTGTGCGCCCAACGCGGCCCGCAGGCACGACGCCGTCCATAGAGTCGCCTAACTCGTATGGATACCTAGGACACTCCTATGCTTGAGGTCCTCCCTAAAGGTTGCTCACTTGGTGCGACTGGCCGACAGCACGCACGGGGGAGGCTGGCTGAGATGTGACACCTCTGCCCCCCTTATATATGCTTTAAAAAGAAAAACCCAAGTTCTAGCACTGGACATCATTTTGCCAGAGAATCACAATGGGCCTTTCTCACTCTTCCGAACTCCAAATGAGGCGCCGTCTATTCCTAACTCTTTCTCTTGACTTCCTCACTCCTCCAGGAAGTTTCGTCTCATCCCCATACTCGTGGAACGAGATATAGCCTTCGGGAGCTTAATCACTGACACTGCTCCTTGGCTAAGTCAAGCCCTTAGGTGAACGGTCTTCAAATGACGCCAAACTTGGTAAGCACATTCCATAACATCCTAGTAAGGGTCCCCCCACCCTAAATCCCAAGATTCCATCCATAGCTCGGAAACGCACGGGACTGACACTCAGGCTCGCGCGTGGCCTCGTCCGCCGACGGCCCATGGGCTCATCCCAGATCCTTGCTAAACTTCCTTGGCACTCTTATAATATGCCATAGAGCATCTCTAGATGCTTATTGACTCTCGCCCATCGGAGCCCCTTTTCAATGCACGTCGCCCGCGCACGGCTGACACTGCCTGCGTGGCCGACCCTGCCTGCGCGCACGGCTGACACTCCCTGCGCGGCCGACCCTGCCTGCGCGCACGGCCGACACTGCCTGCGCGTGGCTGACACACATCTGCGCCCATCTCCTATACGACTGAAACTCGCTTGGCCCTCCTGGGCGCGCAGGGGTTATGGGTGCCAAGGCACAACGAAGGTAGCCCGTAACATTCTCCCCCACTCAAGCTCGTCATCGTCCTCGATGACATAGACACGTTATGGGGAAGATGACGGACGCCTAGCCATCTTAAAGGTTGCAATGAATAGAAGGTGAGACCCTGAAAAACCATGTCGGACAAGTGGGCTTGGTGCCTACAACATGGAGCAAGCTTCGCTTGCAGGATTGGGTGCTACGTTCGACGGGAGACGAGCTAGCACCACAAAGTTGGAGCTCTACAGAGTTAGAGCAAGGCGTGCCAGTGAGCCGCGACAACGTAAGGAATGGCCTGAGAGCAGGATTCCTTGCGGGATGATTGAATGTCACAATGAGGTGGAGGCAGCCACCATGTTTGTGAAATAGAAGGCCAAACAATTTTAATGGGGAGGCAAATTCAGAAGGGCGCCACTACAGAGGTAGGGACGCATAGACAAAAACCAAGCTGACCCGCTAGACGGAGAGGCATTGTTGGTTAGAATGTGGAATTGCGTGGAGCAGGAAGAGGACGGAGTCGAACCGCGTGAAGCGGGGAGATCCTTGAAGGATGATGGACCACTTTGTAGGGAGGCAAAGATGGAATGGGGCCAAACTGCCAGGGCAGGGCGGCGATGCTGAAGGCGAGCCAAACCACTTAGCGTGGAGAGGCAGATGTGTGGAAATGTGGCGAACCACCAGAGTGGGGAGATACAAGAGTTAGCCGAGGAGGCAATGGGCTGAATCACGAATGTGAGGAGGCTGAGGTAAAGTGGGGTTAGCTAAGCTTCGAATTGGATGGGTTTCCAAGTTTGAGAATGTAGTCTTCCCAGAGCAGAGAGTACTGGGGTAAACCAAACGACCGGGGAACCACAGAGATGAAACCAAGTGCTGAGGCACACCGGGATCATAGGGAATCTGTCGAGGGAGTGACAATCTAAGAACCAAGATGTTGTTCAGAATGGGCGAAGCTACCACTTTGAGGAAATGATGTACGCACCACGAGTACGTCCCAAGAACTTGACGAGTGCCAAGAGGGTGCAAAATATGTAAGTGCCAAAGACACCACTGTGGAGCGTGGGTCATGCAGGGGTCGTGTGAGACGTCAAAGGGGACAAGATTGGGTTTGAAATGCCGCTAGTGCCAGTGTGTGGGCAAGTTAACTTCGATTTATGGGGTCGAGCCTCGATTTGTTTATACAGCTGGTATAGCGGGATCTTGCGGAGGAAAACGGACAAAGGACCATGAGGAAATGGTTGGCAAAGGTTGCCACATCGAGGGATGCCTACCTTGACAAACAAGGAAAAGTGTCTTCCACTTTTAGTGGGGGAGTATTCTCCTATGAAGAGGCGTTGGGCCATGTGAAAATTGAAGGATGATTGTCTTCCGAAGTAAACGGTAAGAAGGGGCTGCAAAGGTTACAGTTGGACTGTGGAAGTCGCACCAATGGGTGCTATGTAGGAATTACCAGGATGGGAGACAAAAGTTCCTAATCTGATGAAGGCCGTGAGGAACATGGTGTGGATGACAGGCGGTCACCACAAAGTTAGCCACCAGAGGGTGCAAGTGCGGAGGCACTTTCCAAGCGAGGTGCAGAGGCACGCTTGGGAGAAACTAGGGAAGAGAAGTGCATGGGGCACGACTCCATTTTTAAGAGGAGATGAGATGGGTTTTAGACCCAAAGGACTAGGGAAGGAGATGTGAGACCCCGAGGGGGCAAACTCCGGGTTGGCGTGGACGTGTCTATGTCATCGAGGACGATGACGAGCTTGAGTGGGGGAGAATGTTACGGGCTGCCTTCGTTGTGCCTTGGCGCCCATAACCCCTGCGCGCCCAGGAGGGCCAAGCGAGTGTCAGTCATGCAGGAGACGGGCGTAGATGAGTGTCAGCCGCGCGCAGGCAGTGTCGGCCGTGCGCGCAGGCAGGGTCGGCCGCGCAGGCAGTGTCAGCCGTGCGCGCAGGCAGGGTCGGCCGCGCAGGCAGTGTCAGCCGTGCGCGGGCGACGTGCATGGAAAAGGGGCTCCGACGGGCGAGAGTCAATAAGCATCTAGAGATGCTCTATGGAATATTATAAGAGTGCCAAGGAAGTTTAGCAAGGATCTGGGATGAGCCCTTGGGCCGTCGGCGGACGAGGCCACGCGCGAGCCTGAGTGTCAGTCCCGTGCGTTTCCGAGCTATGGATGGAATCTTGGGATTTCGGGTGCGAGGACCCTTCCTAGGATGTTATGGAATGTGCTTACCAAGTTTGGCGTCATTTGAAGATCGTTAACCTAAGGGCTTGACTTAGCCAACGAGCAGTGTCAGTGAGAAAGCTCCCGAACGCTATATCTCGTTCCACGAGTATGGTGATGAGACGAAACTTCATGGAGGAGTGAAGGAAGTAAAGAGAAAGAGTTAGGAACAGACGGCGCCTCATTTGGAGTTCGGAAGAGTGAGAAAGGCCCATTGTGATTCTCTGGCAATATGATGTCCAGTGCTAGAACTTGGGTTTTTCTTTTTAAAGCATATGTAAGGGGGGCAGAGGTGTCTACAGCTCAGCCAGCCTCCCCCGTGCGTGCTGTCGGCCAGTCGCACTAAGTGAGCAACCTTGAGGGAAGACCTCAAGGGCCTGCCTAGGCATCTCATAGGAGTGTCCTAAGTATCCATACGAGTTACGGGGACTCTATGGACGGCGTCGTGCCTGCGGGCCGCGTTGGGCGCACAACATGTGCCGGAGGCTTGACGTAGGATCTGATTATGCCCCGCGGGCTAACTTATAATATGTCATAGAGCATCTCTAGATGCTTATTGACTCTCGCCCATCGTTTGCTCAGGACCGAGCCCACCAGCCGGCATTGCCCAAAGCGCCCACCAGCAAGCAGCGCCCTCAACGCTCGCCTGCAGTCAGCGCCCAGGTGCCCATGCCAGGCAGCCCGCGCGCAGTGCCCGACCCTCTGCGCCCCAGCGCGCCCGATGCCAGCGCCTGCGCGCGCACGACAGTGCCAGCGCCCCAGCGCCTGCGCACGACAGCCTGCGCCCAAGCGCGCCCGACCGTGCCCGCACCCCGGTGCGCACGGCAGTGCCATGATCCGAAGATGCTGTAATGGACCTGCTCTAGTTTAGGTCACTTTTGATGTAAATATAGAGTAGTTTACTTCCTGTCCTTGTATTATGATTTTCTAGCTTTCTTATGTCTACTCCTGTAACTTGGGTTATTTTTTTTAAAGCATTATTAGGGGGGATATAGTCGGTGAAATCAAAAAGCATTCAAATCTTCTGCAAAGGTGTTCTCTCCCCCTCGAACACCCCAACTCTCTTGTAATCAATTCTCTGTTAATACAAGCAAGCAATATTCGTTTTTCAATTCTCTCATTGCAATTGTTGACGACACGGTTTTCCTACACGGCATTGACAGTCTAGTCTAGCGTGTAGAGGGGACCTCAGGTTGGCGGATAGTGATCACACGGAAGTCGGATTACTTAGCCTTACGTCGCCCTTCTAAACATCTAAAGAAGGCGCCGCGTAACAGTTGGTATCAGAGCACAGTTTTGGACTGGCTAGAAAACGAAGGAAAAAGTTTCGTCGGATTTTGTCACCAGCCATGGTGAGGACTCAAGGGGAACGTATTACGGACCTCGAAGCAGCTGTCGAGGGACTGAGACAGCTGAATGATACTGTGCCCGCTCTGAGGGCCAGTATGGGTGAAAGGATGGATGACCTGGACCGAAAGACAACGATGGCTAGCAACGACATCGTGCACATGAGTCGTGATTTTGAGGGAACACGACTGATTGTGGAGGAGTTGCGACAAGGAAGGACTGAGGATGCAGCTACCATAGCTGTAATGCAACAAACTATTGATCAGTTGACGGGCCAGCTTAATATCTTCCAAGTGGCCCTAAATGGAGTACTCCGAGGAGGGGGAAATCAGGGTGGGGGCGCTGGGAATCATGTGCCTGCGCCCCAGAAAATCAAGATACCGGAGCCAAAGGCCTACCACGGTGCTCGAAATGCCAAGGAAGTTGAAAATTTCATTTTTGACGTTGAACAATACTTTGAGGCCGTGGGGGAGTTAGAGGAACCAAAGAAGGTAGCAATTGCTACCATGTATTTGCAAGGTGATGCTAAGCTTTGGTGGCGGGTAAAATTTGAGGCCATCAGGGCCGGGGAAGAAAATCTAACGACATGGGAGGAACTAAAGGCGGCTATCCGCTTGCAATTCTTTCCAGAAAATGTCGAGTACAATGCGCGCAGGAAGCTCAGGGAGCTGCGCCAGACCAAGTCAGTTAGGGATTATGTGCGTGAGTATTCCGCACTCATGCTGAGTATTCGGGACATGAGTGAGAAAGACAAGCTTTTCACGTTCATGTAAGGACTGAAGCCTTATGCCCGCGCAGAGCTGCAAAGGCAACGGGTGGATACAGTGACAAGGGCCATGCAAGCTGCTGAGTGTCTTGTCGACTATCAGGTGGAGCCTCGAAAGGACAAGCCACAACAACCTCCTAGGGGAGGGAATACAAGAGGGGGCCAACACAACAACTATAACAACAACAACAGGGGTGGCCCTAGTAGAAGTGGGGGAGACCGAGGGTCTAACCAATCTAGGGCCTCCTCGTCTGGCAGTGTGAGTGTTGCGTCTCCAAACAAAAATCGTGGGAAAGCGCCCTATGTTCCAAAGGGCGGATGTTTTGAGTGCGGTGGACCGCACATGAGGGCTGATTGTCCTCAGGTTAGAAAGTTGAGTGCTGCCCAGCAGAGCCAGGCAGAGGAGGAAATCGAAGAAATAGAGGAAATGGAGGAACCCATGGGTGCCTTCACTCAATTTCTCAATGCCATATGTCAAGAAGAGGGCGAGTCTAGTGCCAGCCTTCGCAAGAAGAAAGATCCTACTCCTGCTGCCACAAAGAAGGCCCCAAAAGAGAAACTCCAACGCTATGTTAGTAAAAGCAAAACTTTGATGTTCGTTGATATGCGAGTGAATGGTAAGCCCGTTAGGGCCATGGTGGACACAGGTGCTACCCACAACTATCTAGCTTCCACTGAGGTGGAGTATTTTGGGCTTGTGGTGGAGAAAGGCCGGGGTCGCGTCAAAGCAATCAACTCCCCCGCCATACCAGTTGGGGGAGCGTCAAAGGGAGTGCCGTTCAAGTTGAGTTCTCTAAAGGGAAAGATGAATATGTCCATTGTCATCATGGACGACTTCAAGCTGATACTGGGATTGGAATTCATGCGGGAAAATTATGTCATCCCGTTTCCATTTGCGGATGCACTGTTGGTGTTGGGAATAAATGGGGCCAAGACTTGCCTCATCCCTGCACTACCAGGAAAGATGAAGGACGGGAACATCTCCGCATTTCAACTGAACAAAGGAGTCAAGAGACAAGAGCACACGTTCTTGGCTACCTTGTGTATGGAGGATATGGAGCGTTCTTCTGGGCCTATGCCTATGGTCGTGAAGAAGCTCCTGATGGAGTTCGAAGACGTGATGCCACAGGAGCTGCCAAAGCGCTTGCCGCCAAGGAGGAATGTGGATCATGAGATCGAGCTGGTGCCGGGCGCGAAGCCTCCTGCTCGTGCACCTTACAGAATGTCACAACCCGAGCTCACCGAGCTTCGGAGGCAATTGACGGAAATGTTGGACGCAGGGATTATAGTGCCATCAAAATCTCCGTATGGTTCACCAGTGTTGTTCCAGAAGAAGCATGATGGTACCTTAAGGCTCTGTGTTGATTATCGAGCCCTAAACAAGATCACGGTGAAGAACAAGTACCCTATCCCGCTGATGGTGGACCTATTTGACAGGTTGGGTGGTGCCACGGTATTTACAAAAATTGATCTTAAGACAGGGTATTGGCAAGTGAGGATTGCCGAGGGTGATGAACAGAAAACGACCTGCATGACACGATATGGGTCGTTTGACTTCTTGGTCATGCCGTTTGGCTTGACAAATGCTCCTGCCACATTTTGCACCTTGATGAACCAGGTATTCCGCGAATATATCGACGAATTTGTGGTGGTCTACCTGGATGACATTGTAATCTATAGCAAAACATTGGCGGAACATCTTGGGCACCTGCGGAAGGTGTTGACTCGGCTAAGGGAGCACGAATTATATGTGAAGCTGTCCAAGTGCTCCTTTGCCCAGAAACAGATCGACTTCCTTGGTCACGTCATTGAAGAGGGGCGGATCAAGATGGACCAGCAGAAAATTCGGGCGATTGCGGACTGGCCGCCGCCCAAGGATATTCATGGCTTGAGGTCATTCCTTGGTTTGTGCAATTTCTATCGCCGGTTCGTGAAAGGTTATTCGCTCATTGCTGTGCCGTTGACAGAACTTTTGAAGAAGGTCACGCCGTGGGATTGGTCTCCCAGGCGTCAGGAGGCCTTTGATTTGCTGAAAAGGGCTATGTCTAGCAGCCCAGTCCTGGCCCTTCCTGATATGGCCAGGCCTTTTGAAGTACAGACTGATGCCTCAGACTTCGCCTTGGGTGGGGTGCTGTTGCAAGATGGGCACCCGGTTGCTTATGAGAGCCGGAAACTGAAGGATGCAGAGCGTCGCTATGCTGCCCATGAGAAAGAGCTATTGGCTGTCGTCCATTGTCTACGCCTTTGGAGGCACTACTTGTTGGGGACCCCGTTCGTTGTGAAAACGGACAACACGGCTGTCAGTCATTTCATGACCCAGCCAAAGCTGAACGGGCGACAGGCCAGATGGCAGGAACTTCTCGCAGAGTTCAACTTTAACTTGGAGTACAAAAGCGGGAAGACTAACCAGGTTGCTGATGCGCTGAGTCGAAGGGCTGACTTAGCGTCGGTGTGTTTACTCGCCGCCCTTAGGGGAAGCGAAGTTGCCACACCCATAAAAGATCTGATAAGGGAGTGGCTCCCCAAGGACCCTGCTGCTCAACATTTGATTAGCCTCACAGAGCAGGGAAAAACTCGTCAGTTTTATATGGAAAATGGGTTTCTCAGAGTCAAAGGGAACCGTCTTTATGTACCTAAGGGAGGTGACTTGCGGAGGACCCTTCTGAAGGAATGCCACGATACTCTTTGGGCAGGCCATCCGGGAGAAGAGAGGACCATGGCGCTGCTGCGCCGTGCATATTATTGGCCCCAGATGGCGGATGACGTCGCTCAGTATGTGAGGACTTGCTTAGTGTGTCAGAAAGACAAGTCCGATCGCTTGACCCAGGCGGGTCTGCTGCAGCCTCTAGCTGTCCCAACAAGGCCTTGGGAAAGTGTCTCACTAGATTTCATCACTGGCTTGCCCAAGGTCGGAGATCTGACCACCATTCTGGTTGTGGTGGATCGGTTTTCCAAATATGCTACTTTCATTGCAGCCCCTAAATATGTTTCAGCAGAAGAGACGGCTCGACTCTTCTTTGCCCACATTGTTAAATATTGGGGTCTGCCCAGGGATATTGTTAGTGATCGCGATTCTCGCTTCACTAGCAACTTTTGGACCCAGCTCTTCAAGTGCATGGGTTCCAAGTTGAGCCATAGTTCGAGTTTTCATCCCCAATCTGACGGCCAGACGGAACGGTTCAATGGCATGCTGGAGGACTATCTTCGGCACTTTGTGACTGGTTCTCAGAGGAATTGGGTGAAGCTCTTGGATGCTGCTCAGTTGTGTTTCAACGCCCAAAAGAGCTCGAGTACCAACAAGAGCGCTTTTGAAATTGTTACTGGGCAGCAACCACTCCTCCCACATACCGTTGATGCCCCAAATGTGTCTAAATCTCCTAGAGCTGCTAGCTTCTCTAAGGAATGGAAGCAGAACCTAGAGATAGTGCGGAGCTACCTTGAGAAGGCCCAGAAGCGGATGAAGAAACATGCTGATCAAAATCGCCGTTTCGTGGAGTATCATCTGCGCCCGTCTCCTAGACGACTGACACTCGCTTTGCCCTCCTGGGCGCGCAGGGGTTATATGTGCCAAGGCACAATGAAGGCAGCCCGTAACATTCTCCCCCACTCAAGCTCGTCATCGTCCTCGATGACATAGACTCGTCCACGCCAACCCGGAGTTTGCCCCCTCGGGGTCTCACATCTCCTTCCCTAGTCCTTTGGGTCTAAAACCCATCTCATCTCCTCTTAAAAATGGAGTCGTGCCCCATGCACTTCTCCTCCCTAGTTTCTCCCAAGCGTGCCTCTGCACCTCGCTTGGAAAGTGCCTCCGCACTTGCACCCTCTGGTGGCTAACTTTGTGGTGACCGCCTGTCATCCACACCATGTTCCTCACGGCCTTCATCAGAACATGGTGTGGATGACAGGCGGTCACCACAAAGTTAGCCACCAGAGGGTGCAAGTGCGGAGGCACATTCCAAGCGAGGTGCAGAGGCACGCTTGGGAGAAACTAGGGAGGACAAGTGCATGGGGCACGACTCCATTTTTAAGAGGAGATGAGATGGGTTTTAGACCCAAAGGACTAGGGAAGTAGATGTGAGACCCCGAGGGGGCAAACTCCGAGTTGGCGTGGACGTGTCTATGTCAACGAGGACGATGACGAGCTTGAGTGGGGGAGAATGTTACGGGCTGCCTTTGTTGTACCTTGGCGCCCATAACCCCTGCGTGCCCAGGAGGGCCAAGCGAGTGTCAGTCGTGCAGGAGACGGGCGCAGATGAGTGTCAGCCGCGCGCAGGCAGTGTCGGCCGTGCGCGCAGGCAGGGTCGGCCGCGGAGGCAGTGTCAGCCGTGCGCGGGCGACGTGCATTGAAAAGGGTCTCCGATGGGCGAGAGTCAATAAGCATCTAGAGATGCTCTATGGTATATTATAAGAGTGCCAAGGAAGTTTAGCAAGGATCTGGGATGAACCCATGGGCCGTCGGCGGGCGAGGCCACGCGCGAGCCTGAGTGTCAGTCCCATGCATTTCCGAGCTATGGATGGAATCTTTCGATTTAGGGTGTGGGGACCCTTCCTAGGATGTTATGGAATGTTCTTACCAAGTTTGGCGTCATTTGAAGACCGTTCACCTAAGGGCTTGACTTAGCCAAGGAGCGGTGTCAGTGATTAAGCTCCCGAAGGCTATATCCCGTTCCACGAGTATGGGGATGAGACGAAAATTCATGGAGGAGTGAAGGAAGTCAAGAGAAAGAGTTAGGAACAGACGGCGGCTCATTTGGAGTTCGGAAGAGTGAGAAAGGCCCATTGTGATTCTCTGGCAAAATGATGTCCAGTGCTAGAACTTGGGTTTTTTCTTTTTAAAGCATATATAAGGGGGGCAGAGATGTCACAGCTCAGCCAGCCTCCCCCGTGCGTGCTATCGGCCAGTCGCACCAAGTGAGCAACCTTGAGGGAGGACCTCAAGGGCCTGCCTAGGCACCTCATAGGAGTGTCCTAGGTATCCATACGAGTTAGGGGACTCTATGGACGGCGTCGTGCCTGCGGGCCGCGTTGTGTGCACAACATGTGCTGGAGGCTTGACGTAGGAACTGATTATGCCCCGCGGGCTATCTTTATGGATGTTGAAGGCCTCCGTGCTGATTGAATTGTTACGGGCTGCCTTCATTGTGCCTTGGCGCCCATAATCCCTGCGCGCCCAGGATGGCCAAGCGAGTGTCAGTCGTGCAGGAGATGTGTGCAGATGAGTGTCAGCCTGTCACGGGCCGACTCCTCCTAAGCGGCAGCGGCACAAAAATAGCCCGTGCGGCGCTCGTAGTCCCACCTGACTACCAGCCAGCCTTTCTTTATCCCAGGTTTTCTTGGCACGACCCCATGCCTATGGTGAAGCTTGCCTCAGAGGCTTAGCTTTCCTTGTGCCGCTCGTTTGATGTCAAGGCTTCAGCCTTGTCTTGCTATCATACCCTTGTGGCACATTTCATATGCTAGGACTCGTCTATTCGCACCCCTTGGGTTGGCTACGGACATGCACGTCCCTCGCCTGGCACTGAGCGTCGCTCCTGCGCGCACAGTCCTATCCTCAAGCTTGACACTTGCCTTGTGTCGTGCCCGACTAGGGCAACTTCCAATCCTTGGCTTTTGTCAGGTGCGGTCCTCTTTCATGTGCCTATGGTTGTCCCATGGCATTGGCGAATATAGCCCTCGCAACTTACTTCCATCCCTCGTGGTGCAGCGTCACCCCATGACTGCACGTCTAGGCCAACGGACCCTTGCTTGCAAGGCTGAACCCAAGCCAAGATCACAAGTCAATACACGAGGCTCTTGAGTGGTGCCTCGAGTATTCAGTTGGTACGGAGGTCTTTACCATCCATAAAGATACCCCGCGGGGCATAATCAGTTCCTACGTCAAGCCTCCGGCACAAGTTGTGCGCCCAACGCGGCCCGCAGGCACGACGCCGTCCTTAGAGTCCCCTAACTCGTATGGATACCTAGGACACTCCTATGAGGTGCCTAGGCAGGCCCTTGAGGTCCTCCCTCAAGGTTGCTCACTTGGTGCGACTGGCCGACAGCACGCACGGGGGAGGCTGGCTGAGCTGTGACACCTCTGCCCCACTTATAAATGCTTTAAAAAGAAAAACCCAAGTTCTAGCACTGGACATCATTTTGCCAGAGAATCACAATGGGCCTTTCTCACTCTTCCGAACTCCAAATGAGGCGCCATCTGTTCCTAACTCTTTCTCTTGACTTCCTTCACTCCTCCATGATGTTTCGTCTCATCCCCATACTCGTGGAACGAGATATAGCCTTCGGGAGCTTTATCACTGACACTGCTCTTTGGCTAAGTCAAGCCCTTTGGTGAACGATCTTCAAATGACGCCAAACTTGGTCATGCCATTTCATAACATCCTAGGAAGGGTCCCCTCACCCTAAATCCCAAGATTCCATCCATAGCTCGGAAACGCACGGGACTGACACTCAGGCTCGCGCGTGACCTCGTCCGCCGACGGCCCATGGTCTCATCCCAGATCCTTGCTAAACTTCCTTGGCACTCTTATAATATGCCATAGAGCATCTCTAGATGCTTATTGACTCTCGCCCGTCAGAGCCCCTTTGCAATGCACGTCGCCCGCGCACGGCTGACACTGCCTGCGCGGCCGACCCTGCCTGCGCGCACGGCTGACACTGCCTGCGCGGCCGACCCTGCCTGCGCGCACGGCCGACACTGCCTGCACGCGGCTGACACTCATCTGCGCCCGTCTCCTACACTACTGACACTCGCTTGGCCCTCCTGGGCGCGCAAGGGTTATGGGCGCCAAGGCATAACGAAGGCTGCCCGTAACATTCTCCCCCACTCAAGCTCGTCATCGTCCTCGATGACATAGACACGTCCACGCCAACCCGGAGTTTGCCCCCTCGGGGTCTCACATCTCCTTCCCCAGTCCTTTGGGTCTAAACCCATCTCATCTCCTCTTAAAAATGGAGTCGTGCCCCATGCACTTCTCCTCCCTAGTTTCTACCAAGCGTGCCTCTCCACCTCGCTTGGAAAGTGCCTCCGCACTTGCACCCTCTGGTGGCTAACTTTGTGGTGACCGCCTGTCATCCACACCATGTTCCTCACGGCCTTCATCAGATCAGGAACCTTTGTCTCCCATCTTGGTAATTCCTACATAGCACCCATTGGTGCGACTTCCACTGTCCAACTGCAACCTTTGCAGCCCCCCCTTTTTTTTTAACGTTTACTTCAGAAGACAATCGTCCTTCAATTTTCACATGGCCCAACGCCTCTTCACAGGCGAACACTCACCCACTAAAAGTGGATGACACTTTTCATTGTTTGTCAAGGTAGGCATCCCTCGATGTGGCAACCTTTGCCAACCATTTCCTCATGGTCCTTTGTCCGTTTTCCTCCGCAAGATCCCGCTATACCAACTGTATAAACAAATCGAGGCTCGACCCCATAAATCGAAGTTAACTTGCCCACACACTGGCACTAGCGGCATTTCAAACCCAATCTTGTCCCCTTTGACGTCTCACACGGCCCCTGCATGACCCACGCACCACAGTGGTGTCTTTGGCACTTACATATTTTGCACCCTCTTGGCACTCGTCAAATACTTGGGACGTACTCGTGGTGGGTACTTCATTTCCTCAAAGTGGTAGCTTCGCCCATTCTGAACAACATCTTGGTTCTTAGATTGTCACTCCCTCGACAGATTCCCTACGATCCCGGTGTGCCTCAGCACTTGGTTCCATCTCTGTGGTTCCCCGGTCGTTTGGTGTACCCCAGTACTCTCTGCTCTGGAAAGACTACATTATCAAACTTGGAAACCCATCCAATTCGAAGCTTAGCTAACCCCACTTTACCTCGGCCTCCTCACATTCGTGATTCAGCCCATTGCCTCCTCGGCTAACTCTTGTATCTCCCCACTCTGGTGGTTCGACACATTTCCACATATCTGCCTCCCCATGCTAAGTGGTTTGGCTCGCCTTCAGCAACGCCGCCCTGCCCTGGCAGTTTGGCCCCATTCCATCTTTGCCTCCTTACAAAATGGTCCATCATCCTTCAAGGATCTCCCCGCTTCACGCGGTTCGACTCGGTTCTATTCCTGCTCCACGCAATTCCACATTCTAACCAACAATGCCTCTCCGTCTAGCGGGTCAGCTTGGTTTTAGTCTATGCGTCCCTACCTCTGTAGTGGCGCCCTTCTGAATTTGCCTCCCCATTAAAATGGTTTGGCCTTCTATTTCACAAACATGGTGGCTGCCTCTACCTCATTGTGACATTCAATCATCCCGCAAGGAATCCTGCTCTCAGGCCATTCCTTACGTTGTCGCGGCTCACTGGCATGCCTTGCTCTAACTCTGTAGAGCTCCAACTTTGTGGTGCTTGCTCGTCTCCCGTCGAACGTAGCACCCAATCTAGCAAGCGAAGCTTGCTCCATGTTGTAGGCACCAAGCCCACTTGTCCGACATGGTTTTTGAGGGTCTCACCTTCCATTCATTGCAACCCTTAAGATGGCTAGGCGTCTGTCATCTTCCCCATAACGTCCAACCCTCGAAGGACGCTTTCGAATGCCCTCAGGCAATACCTAAGTCTATCCATCCTGGAAAGACACTCAACTGATGCGTCCGTCGCATCCAGTGTAGGATCTCCACGATCAAATCCCAAAGTTTATAGTCCATGGCTCGTAGCTCTCCACAACATGGTTGCTCAACCTGTCAAACATGGCCTTTTTCCTGACCACCCGACTCATCGACATGTCCCTCTCCTCAACGGGAGCCTAGACTGTTTGAAAGAAAAATTATATTTCCTATTTCCCCTCTTCAAAATGGCCAACAACTCTTACTTGTTGCATCACACGACCAAACATTTTGAACAGACAAGTTTCTGATGCAAGTGAACCCTCTGGAACGCTCGCTACCTTCACTTGACATTCTAGCCAAGTCTATGCCTTCCTCAGCAAAGCTGCTAGCCCACTGCTAACAGAGTTTCTAACTAACTGATGGATCATCACAATCAAGAACATTTGACCTTCAGCTATCCGTTTGTCCAATCTTGTAATAAGATCCCAACAGTATAGCACGCTGGTGCACTAAGACGACCATCCTCTGATGGCGCAAAAGCCAACCAAACATGCCTCAATGGAATCCCTCTGAAAACAGAATCCACTGCACTGAAGACATCCCCTGAAGATACTTCAATCAAACTAGGATACCCCAAAATCAACTCCCAAAACACAGACGATGGCGGAAACAACGGCTGTGAAATGGCCTGATCCTGAAAGTCGTAGTTCATGGCTGACAAAGCAAATTTTAGCCACAATACGCGCAACCAATCCCTTGTAACCAGTAGTATCGGGTTCACCCATTCGACAGGCACGAAGAATATCATTCCTGCTTTGATGTGATCTCTGCACTGACATTCAACTAATGCTCTTAAAAAATTTTTAGCTCATGGGAGCTGTGAACATAACCGTGGCTTCACTCGTCTTTCTGACCCTGGCCAGATCAACCTTCGCCAATGGCTTCATTTCAAACCGCACTGCAATCCACTATTGCCAATATCAATCACACGTGATATCAACTCAGCATCACAATGCTCACCCTTCGCTCTGATACCAACTGCCACGGGCCGACTCCTCCTAAGCGGCAGCGGCACAAAAATAGCCCGTGCGGCGCTCGTAGTCCCACCCGACTACAAGCCAGCCTTTCCTTATCCCAGGTTTTCTTGGCACGACCCCATGCCTATGGTGAAGCTTGCCTCAGAGGCTTAGCTTTCCTTGTGCCGCCCGTTTGATGTCAAGGCTTCAGCCTTGTCTTGCTATCATACCATTGTGGCACATTTCATATGCTGGGACTCGTCTATGCGCACCCTTTGGGTTGGCTACGGACATGCACGTCCCTCGCCTGGCACTGAGCATCGCTCCTGCGCGCACAGTCCTATCCTCAAGCTTGACACTTGCCTTGTGTCGTGCCCGAGTAGGGCAACTTCCAATCCTTGGCCTTTGTCAGGTGCGGTCCACTTTCATGTGCCTATGGTTGTCCCATGGCATTGGCGAATATAGCCCTCGCAACTTACTTCCATCCCTTGTGGTGCAGCGTCACCCCACGACTGCACGTCTAGGCCAACGGACCCTTGCTTGCAAGGCTGAACCCAAGCCAAGCTCACAAGTCAATACACGAACCAAGATGTTGTTCAGAATGGGTAAAGCTACCACTTTGAGGAAATGAAGTACCCATCACGAGTACGTCCCAAGAACTTGACGAGTGCCAAGAGGGTGCAAAATATGTAAGTGCCAAAGACACCACTGTGGAGCGTGGGTCATGCAGGGGCCGTGTGAGACGTCAAAGGGGACAAGATTGGGTTTGAAATGCCGCTAGTGCCAGTGTGTGGGAAATTTAACTTCGATTTATGGGGTTGAGCCTCGATTTGTTTATACAGTTGGTATAGCGGGATCTTGCGGAGGAAAACGGACAAAGGACCACGAGGAAATGGTTGGCAAAGGTTGCCACATCGAGGGATGCCTACCTTGGGCCATGTGAAAATTGAAGGACGATTGTCTTCTGAAGTAAACGGTAAAAAAAAGAGGGGGGGGGGCTGCCAAGGTTGCAGTTGGACTGTGGAAGTCGCACCAATGGGTGCTATGTAGGAATTACCAAAAAGGGAGACAAAGGTTCCTGATCTGATGAAGGCCGTGAGGAACATGGTGTGAATGACAGGCGGTCACCACAAAGTTAGCCACTAGAGGGTGCAAGTGCGGAGGCACTTTCCAAGCGAGGTGCAGAGGCACGCTTGGGAGAAACTAGGGAGGAGAAGTGCATGGGGCACGACTCCATTTTTAAGAGGAGATGAGATGGGTTTTAGACCCAAAGGACTAGCGAAGGAGATGTGAGACCCCGAGGAGGCAAACTCCGGGTTGGCGTGGACGTGTCTATGTCATCGAGGACGATGACGAGGTTGAGTGGGGGAGAATGTTACGGGCTGCATTCGTTGTGCCTTGGCGCCCATAACCCCTGCGCGCCCAGGAGGGCCAAGCGAGTGTCAGTCGTGCAGGAGACGGGCAGTGTCAGCCGTGCGCGCAGGCAGGGTCGGCCGTGCCCGCAAGCAGTGTCAGCCGTGCGCGCAGGCAGGGTCGACCGCGCAGGCTGTGTCATGGGCGGCTTTCCAGTCATGCCCCATGACCCCTTGGGCGCGCCCCATGGCGCCATGGCAAGCCTCTCAGCGCCTAGCGCCATGGACGGCCCCGTGGTCTCGGACTCCCCAAGTGACAAGGTCACCCCATCTATGCCCCTCGCGCGCGCTCTGTCACGGGCCGACTCCTCCTAAGCGGCAGCGGCACAAAAATAGCCCGTGCGGCACTCGTAGTCCCGCCTGACTACAAGCCAGCCTTCCCTTATCCCAGGTTTTCTTGGCACGACCCCATGCCTATGGTGAAGCTTGCCTCAGAGGCTTAGCTTTCCCTGTGCCGCCCGTTTGATGTCAAAGATTCACCCTTGTCTTGCTATCATACCCTTGTGGCACATTTCATATGCTGGGACTCGTCTATACGCACCCCTTGGGTTGGCTTCGGACATGCACGTCCCTCGCCTGGCACTGAGCGTCGCTCCTGCGCGCACAGTCCTATCCTCAAGCTTGACACTTGCCTTGTGTCGTGCCCGAGTAGGGCAACTTCCAATCCATGGCCTTTGTCAGGTACGGTCCTCTTTCATGTGCCTATGGTTGTCCCATGGCATTGGCGAATATAGCCCTCGCAACTTACTTCCATCCCTCGTGGTGCAGCGTCACCTCACGACTGCACGTCTAGGCCAACGGACCCTTGCTTGCAAGGCTGAACCCAAGCCAAGCTCACAAGTCAATACACGAGGCTCTTGAGTGGTGCCTCAAGTATTCAATCGGCACGGAGGTCTTTAACATCCATAAAGATAGCCCGCGGGGCATAATCAGTTCCTATGTCAAGTCTCCGACCCAAGTTGTGCGCCCAACGCGGCCCGCAGGCACGACGCCATCCATAGAGTCCCCTAACTCGTATGGATACCTAGGACACTCCTATGAGGTGCCTAGGCAGGCCCTTGAGGTCCTCCCTCAAGGTTGCTCACTTGGTGCTACTGGCCGACAGCACGCACGGGGGAGGCTGGTTGAGCTGTGACACCTCTGCCCCCCTTATATATGCTTTAAAAAGAAAAACCCAAATTCTAGCACTGGACATCCTTTTGCCAGAGAATCACAATGGGCCTTTCTCACTCTTCCGAACTCCAAATGAGGCGCCGTCTGTTCCTAACTCTTTATCTTGACTTCCTTCACTCCTCCATGAAGTTTCGTCTCATCCCCATACTCGTGGAACGAGATATAGCCTTCGGGAGCTTAATCACTGACACTGCTCCTTGTCTAAGTTAAGCCCTTAGGTGAACGATCTTCAAATGACGTCAAACTTGGTAAGAACATTGCATAACATCCTAGGAAGGGTTCCCTCACCCTAAATCCCAAGATTCCATCCATAGCTCGGAAACGCACGGGACTGACACTCAGGCTCGCGCGTGGCCTCGTCCGCCGACGGCCCATGGGCTCATCCCAGATCCTTGCTAAACTTCCTTGGCAGTCTTATAATATGCCATAGAGCATCTCTAGATGCTTATTGACTCTCGCCCATCGGAGCCCCTTTTCAATGCACGTCGCCCGCGCACGGCTGACACTGCCTGCGCGGCCGACCCTGCCTGCGCGCACGGCTGATACTTCCTGCGCGGCCGACCCTGCCTGCGCGCACGGCCGACACTGCCTGCGCGCGGCTGACACACATCTGCGCCCATCTCCTACACGACTGACACTCGCTAGGCCCTCCTGGGCGCGCAGGGGTTATGGGCGCCAAGGCACAACGAAGGCAGCCTGTAACATTCTCCCCCATTCAAACTCGTCATCGTCCTCGATGACATAGACACGTCCACTCCAACCCGGAGTTTGCCCCCTCGGGGTCTCACATCTCCTTCCCTAGTCCTTTGGGTCTAAACCCCATCCCATCTCCTCTTAAAAATGGAGTCGTGCCCCATGCACTTCTCCTCCCAAGTTTCTCCCAAGTGTGCCTCTGCACCTCGCTTGGAAAGTGCCTCCGCACTTGCACCCTCTGGTGGCTAACTTTGTGGTGACCGCCTGTCATCCACACCATGTTCCTCACGGCCTTCATCAGATCAGGAACCTTTGTCTCCCATCTTGGTAATTCCTACATAGCACCCATTGGTGCGACTTCCACAGTCCAACTGCATCCTTTGCAGCCCCCCCCCCCCCCCCCCCCCCCGCCCCTTTGTTTTTACCGTTTACTTCAGAAGACAAGCGTCCTTCGAGGGTTGGACTTTATGGGGAAGTTGACGGATGCCTAGCCATCTTAAGGGTTGCAATGAATGGAAGGTGAGACCCTCAAAAACCATGTCGGACAAGTGGGCTTGGTGCCTACAACATGGAGCAAGCTTGGCTTGCAGTATTCAGTGAGGCGTGCCAGTGAGCCGCGACAACGTAAGGAATGGCCTGAGAGCAGGATTCCTTGCGGGATGATTGAATGTCACAACGAGGTGGAGATGGGTTTTAGACCCAAAGGACTAGGGAAGGAGATGTGAGACCCCGAGGGGGCAAACTCCGGGTTGGAGTGGACTTGTCTATGTCATCGAGGACGATGACGAGTTTGAATGGGGGAGAATGTTACAGGCTGCCTTCGTTGTGCCTTGGCGCCCATAACCCCTGCGCGCCCAGGAGGGCCTAGCGAGTGTCAGTCGTGTAGGAGATGGGCGCAGATGTGTGTCAGCCGCGCGCAGGCAGTGTCGGCCGTGCGCGCAGGCAGGGTCGGCCGCGCAGGAAGTATCAGCCGTGCGCGCAGGCAGGGTCGGCCGCGCAGGCAGTGTCAGCCGTGCGCAGGCGACGTGCATTGAAAAGGGGCTCCGATGGGCGAGAGTCAATAAGCATCTAGAGATGCTCTATGGCATATTATAAGACTGCCAAGGAAGTTTAGCAAGGATCTGGGATGAGCCCATGGGCCGTCGGCGGACGAGGCCACGCGCGAGCCTGAGTGTCAGTCCCGTGCGTTTCCGAGCTATGGATGGAATCTTGGGATTTAGGGTGAGGGAACCCTTCCTAGGATGTTATGCAATGTTCTTACCAAGTTTGACGTCATTTGAAGATCGTTCACCTAAGGGCTTAACTTAGACAAGGAGCAGTGTCAGTGATTAAGCTCCCGAAGGCTATATCTCGTTCCACGAGTATGGGGATGAGACGAAACTTCATGGAGGAGATGAGATGGGTTTTAGACCCAAAGGACTAGGGAAGGAGATGTGAGACCCCGAGGGGGCAAACTCCGGGTTGGCGTGGACGTGTCTATGTCATCGAGGACGATGACGAGCTTGAGTGGGGGAGAATGTTACGGGCTGCCTTCGTTGTGCCTTGGCGCCCATAACCCCTGCGCGCCCAGGAGGGCCAAGCGAGTGTCAGTCGTGCAGGAGACGGGCGTAGATGAGTGTCAGCCGCGCGCAGGCAGTGTTGGCCGTCCGCGCAGGCAGGGTCGGCCGCGCAGGCAGTGTCAGCCGTGCGCGCAGGCAGGGTCGGCCGCGCAGGCAGTGTCAGCCGTGCGCGGGCGACGTGCATGGAAAAGGGGCTCCGACGGGCGAGAGTCAATAAGCATCTAGAGATGCTCTATGGCATATTATAAGAGTGCCAATGAAGTTTAGCAAGGATCTGGGATGAGCCCATGGGCCGTCGGCGGACGAGGCCACGCGCGAGCCTGAGTGTCAGTCCCGTGCGTTTCCGAGCTATGGATGGAATCTTGGGATTTCGGGTGCGAGGACCCTTCCTAGGATGTTATGGAATGTTCTTACCATGTTTGGCGTCATTTGAAGATCGTTCACCTAAGGGCTTGACTTAGCCAAGGAGCAGTGTCAGTGAGAAAGCTCCCGAAGGCTATATCTCGTTCCACGAGTATGGTGATGAGACGAAACTTCATGGAGGAGTGAAGGAAGTCAAGAGAAAGAGTTAGGAATAGACGGCGCCTCATTTGGAGTTCGGAAGAGTGAGAAAGGCCCATTGTGATTCTCTGGCAAAATGATGTCCAGTGCTAGAACTTGGGTTTTTCTTTTTAAAGCATATATAAGGGGGGCAGAGGTGTCACATCTCAGCCAGCCTCCCCCGTGCGTGCTGTCGGCCAGTCGCACCAAGTGAGCAACCTTTAGGGAGGACCTCAAGCATAGGAGTGTCCTAGGTATCCATACGAGTTAGGCGACTCTATGGACGGCGTCGTGCCTGCGGGCCGCGTTGGGCGCACAACTTGTGCCGGAGGCTTGACATAGGAACTGATTATGCCCCGCGGGCTATCTTTATGGATGTTAAAGACCTCCGTTCCGATTGAATACTCGAGGCACCATTCAAGAGGCTCGTGTCTTGATTTGTGAGCTTGGCTTGGGTTCAGCCTTGCAAGCAATGGTCCGTTGGCCTAGACGTGCAGTCGTGGGGTGACGCTACACCACGAGGGATGGAAGTAAGTTGCGAGGGCTATATTCGCCAATGCCATGGGACAACCATAGGCACATGAAAGAGGACCGCACCTGACAAAGGCCAAGGATTGGAAGTTGCCCTACTCGGGCACGACACAAGGCAAGTGTCAAGCTTGAGGATAGGACTGTGCGCGCAGGAGCGACGCTCAGTGCCAGGCGAGGGACGTGCATGTCCGTAGCCAACCCAAGGGGTGCGCATAGACGAGTCCCAGCATATGAAATGCGCCACAAGGGTATGATAGCAAGACAAGGCTGAAGCCTTGACACCAAACGGGCGGCACAAGGAAAGCTAAGCCTCTGGGGCAAGCTTCACCATAGGCATGGGGTCGTGCCAAGAAAACCTGGGATAAGGAAAGGCTGGCTTGTAGTCAGGTGGGAATACGGGCGCCGCACGGGCTATTTGTGTGCCGCTGCCGCTTAGGAGGAGTCGGCCCGTGACAATTCCATAAAGATAGCCCGCGGGGCATATTCAGTTCCTATGTCAAGCCTCCGGCACAAGTTGTGCGCCCAACGCGGCCCGCAGGCACGACGCCGTCCATAGAGTCGCCTAACTCGTATGGATACCTAGGATACTCCTATGAGGTGCCTAGGCAGGCCCTTGAGGTCCTCCCTCAAGGTTGCTCAGTTGGTGCGACTGGCCGACAGCACGCACGGGGGAGGCTGGCTGAGCTGTGACACCTCTGCCCCCCTTATATATGCTTTACAAAGAAAAACCCAAGTTCTAGCACTGGACATCATTTTGCCAGAGAATCACAATGGGCCTTTCTCACTCTTCCGAACTCCAAATGAGGCGCCGTCTATTCCTAACTCTTTCTCTTGACTTCCTTCACTCCTCCATGAAGTTTCGTCTCATCACCATACTCGTGGAACGAGATATAGCCTTCGGGAGCTTAATCACTGACACTGCTCCTTGGCTAAGTCAAGCCCTTAGGTGAACGATCTTCAAATGACCCCAAACGTGGTAAGCACATTCCATAACATCCTAGGAAGGGTTCCTTCACCCTAAATCCCAATATTCCATCCATAGCTCGGAAACGCACGGGACTGACACTCAGGCTCGCGCGTGGCCTCGTCCGTCGACGGCCCATGGGCTCATCCCAGATCCTTGCTAAACTTCGTTGGCACTCTTATAATATGTCATAGAGCATCTCTAGATGCTTATTGACTCTCGCCCATCGGAGCCCCTTATCAACGCACGTCGCCCGAGCACGGCTGACACCGCCTGCGCGGCCGACCCTGCCTGCGCGCACGGCCGACACTGCCTGCGCGCGGCTGACACGCATCTGCGCCCGTCTCCTACACGACTGACACTCGCTTGGCCCTCCTGGGCGCGCAGGGGTTATGTGCGCCAAGGCACAACGAAGGCAGCCCGTAACATTTTCCCCCACTCAAGCTCGTCATCGTCCTCGATGACATAGACACGTCCACGCCAACCCGGAGTTTGCCCCCTCGGGGTCTCACATCTCCTTCCCTAGTCCTTTGGGTCTAAAACCTATCTCATCTCCTCTTAAAAATGGAGTCGTGCCCCATGCACTTCTCCTCCCAAGTTTCTCCCAAGCGTGCCTCTGCACCTCGCTTGGAAAGTGCCTCCGCACTTGCACCCTCTGGTGGCTAACTTTATGGTGACCGCCTGTCATCCACACCATGTTCCTCACGGCCTTCATCAGAACATGGTGTGGATGACAGGCGGTCACCACAAAGTTAGCCACCAGAGGGTGCAAGTTACGGGCTGCCTTTGTTGTACCTTGGCGCCCATAACCCCTGCGTGCCCAGGAGGGCCAAGCGAGTGTCAGTCGTGCAGGAGACGGGCGCAGATGAGTGTCAGCCGCGCGCAGGCAGTGTCGGCCGTGCGCGAAGGCAGGGTCGGCCGCGCAGGCAGTGTCAGCCGTGCGCGCAGGCAGGGTCGGCCGCGGAGGCAGTGTCAGCCGTGCGCGGGCGACGTGCATTGAAAAGGGTCTCCGATGGGCGAGAGTCAATAAGCATCTAGAGATGCTCTATGGCATATTATAAGAGTGCTAAGGAAGTTTAGCAAGGATCTGGGATGAGCCCATGGGCCGTCGGCGGACGAGGCCACGCGCGAGCCTGAGTTTCAGTCCCGTGCGTTTCTGAGCTATGGATGGAATCTTTCGATTTAGGGTGAGGGGACCCTTCCTAGGATGTTATGGAATGTTCTTACCAAGTGTGGCGTCATTTGAAGACCGTTCACCTAAGGGCTTGACTTAGCCAAGGAGCGGTGTCAGTGATTAAGCTCCCGAAGGCTATATCTCGTTCCACGAGTATGGGGATGAGACGAAACTTCATGGAGGAGTGAAGGAAGTCAAGAGAAAGAGTTAGGAATAGACGGCGGCTCATTTGGAGTTCGGAAGAGTGAGAAAGGCCCATTGTGATTCTCTGGCAAAATGATGTCCAGTGCTAGAACTTGGGTTTTTTCTTTTTAAAGCATATATAAGGGGGGCAGAGGTGTCACAGCTCAGCCAGCCTCCCCCGTGCGTGCTGTCGGCCAGTCGCACCAAGTGAGCAACCTAGAGGGAGGCCCTCAAGGGCCTGCCTAGGCACCTCATAGGAGTGTCCTAGGTATCCATATGAGTTAGGGGACTCTATGGACGGCGTCGTGCCTGCGGGCCGCGTTGTGTGCACAACATGTGCTGGAGGCTTGACGTATGAACTGATTATGCCCCGCGGGCTATCTTTATGGATGTTGAAGGCCTCCGTTTTGATTGAATTGTTACGGGCTGCCTTCATTGTGCCTTTGCGCCCATAATCCCTGCGCGCCCAGGAGGGCCAAGCGAGTGTCAGTCGTGCAGGAGATGTGCGCAGATGAGTGTCAGCCTGTCACGGGCCGACTCCTCCTAAGCGGCAGCGGCACAAAAATAGCCCGTGCGGCGCTCGTAGTCCCACCTGACTACCAGCCAGCCTTTCCTTATCCCAGGTTTTCTTGGCACGACCCCATGCCTACGGTGAAGCTTGCCTCAGAGGCTTAGCTTTCCTTGTGCCGCTCGTTTGATGTCAAGGCTTCAGCCTTGTCTTGCTATCATACCCTTGTGGCACATTTCATATGCTAGGACTCGTGTATGCGCACCCCTTGGGTTGGCTACGGACATGCACGTCCCTCGCCTGGCACTGAGCGTCGCTCCTGCGCGCACAGTCCTTTCCTCAAGCTTCACACTTGCCTTGTGTCTTGCCCGACTAGGGCAACTTCCAATCCTTGGCCTTTGTCAGGTGCGGTCCTCTTTCATGTGCCTATGGTTGTCCCATGGCATTGGCGAATATAGCCCTCGCAACTTACTTCCATCCCTCGTGGTGCAGCGTCACCCCACGACTGCACGTCTAGGCCAACGGACCCTTGCTTGCAAGGTTGAACCCAAGCCAAGCTCACAAGTCAATACACGAGGCTCTTGAGTGGTGCCTCGAGTATTCAGTTGGTACGGAGGTCTTTAACATCCATAAAGATAGCCCGCGGGGCATAATCAGTTCCTACGTCAAGCCTCCGGCACAAGTTGTGCGCCCAACGCGGCCCGCAGGCACGACGCCGTCCTTAGAGTCCCCTAACTCGTATGGATACCTAGGACACTCCTATGAGGTGCCTAGGCAGGCCCTCGAGGTCCTCCCTCAAGGTTGCTCACTTGGTGCGACTGGCCGACAGCACGCACGGGGGAGGCTGGCTGAGCTGTGACACCTCTGCCCCTCTTATATATGCTTTAAAAAGAGAAACCCAAGTTCTAGCAGTGGACATCATTTTGCCAGAGAATCACAATGGGCCTTTCTCACTCTTCCGAACTCCAAATGAGGCGCCATCTGTTCCTAACTCTTTCTCTTGACTTCCTTCACTCGTCCATGATGTTTCGTCTCATCCCCATACTCGTGGAACGAGATATAGCCTTCGGGAGCTTTATCACTGACACTGCTCTTTGGCTAAGTCAAGCCCTTTGGTGAACGATCTTCAAATGATTCCAAACTTGGTCATGACATTTCATAACATCCTAGGAAGGGTCTCCTCACCCTAAATCCCAAGATTCCATCCATAGCTCGGAAACGCACGGGACTGACACTCAGGCTCGCGCGTGGCCTCGTCCGCCGACGGCCCATGGTCTCATCCCAGATCCTTGCTAAACTTCCTTGGAACTCTTATAATATGCCATAGAGCATCTCTAGATGCTTATTGACTCTCTCCCGTCAGAGCCCCTTTGCAATGCACGTCGCCCGCGCACGGCTGACACTGCCTGCGCGGCCGACCCTGCCTGCGCGCACGGCTGACACTGCCTGCGCGGCCGACCCTGCCTGCGCGCACGGCCGACACTGCCTGCACGCGGCTGACACTCATCTGCGCCCGTCTCCTACACGACTGACACTCGCTTGGCCCTCCTGGGCGCGCAAGGGTTATGGGCGCCAAGGCACAACGAAGGCAGCCCGTAACATTCTCCCCCACTCAAGCTCGTCATCGTCCTCGATGACATAGACACGTCCACGACAACCCGGATTTTGCCCCCTCGGGGTCTCACATCTCCTTCCCCAGTCCTTTGGGTCTAAAACCCATCTCATCTCCTCTTAAAAATGGAGTCGTGCCCCATGCACTTCTCCTCCCTAGTTTCTACCAAGCGTGCCTCTGCACCTCGCTTGGAAAGTGCCTCCGCACTTGCACCCTCTGGTGGCTAACTTTGTGGTGACCGCCTGTCATCCACACCATGTTCCTCACGGCCTTCATCAGATCAGGAACCTTTGTCTCCCATCTTGGTAATTCCTACATAGCACCCATTGGTGCGACTTCCACAGTCCAACTGCAACCTTTGCAGCCCCCCTTTTTTTTTTTACCGTTTACTTCAGAAGACAATTGTCATTCAATTTTCACATGGCCCAACGCCTCTTAACAGGCGAACACTCCCCCACTAAAAGTGGAAGACACTTTTCATTGTTTGTCAAGGTAGGCATCCCTCGATGTGGCAACCTTTGCCAACCATTTCCTCATGGTCCTTTGTCCGTTTTCCTCCGCAAGATCCCGCTATACCAACTGTATAAACAAATCGAGGCTCGACCCCATAAATCGAAGTTAACTTGCCCACACACTGGCACTAGCGGCATTTCAAACCCAATCTTGTCCCCTTTGACGTCTCACACGGCCCCTGCATGACCCACGCACCACAGTGGTGTCTTTGGCACTTACATATTTTGCACCCTCTTGGCACTCGTCAAATACTTGGGACGTACTCGTGGTGGGTACTTCATTTCCTCAAAGTGGTAGCTTCGCCCATTCTGAACAACATCTTGGTTCTTAGATTGTCACTCCCTCGACAGATTCCCTACGATCCCGGTGTGCCTCAGCACTTGGTTCCATCTCTGTGGTTCCCCGGTCGTTTAGTGTACCCTAGTACTCTCTGCTCTGGAAAGACTACATTATCAAACTTGGAAACCCATCCAATTCGAAGCTTAGCTAACCCCACTTTACCTCGGCCTCCTCACATTCGTGATTCAGGCCATTGCCTCCTCGGCTAACTCTTGTATCTCCCCACTCTGTTGGTTCGACACATTTCCACACATCTGCCTCCCCATGCTAAGTGGTTTGGCTCGCCTTCAGCATCGCCGCCCTCCCCTGGCAGTTTGGCCCCATTCCATCTTTGCCTCCCTACAAAGTGGTCCATCATCCTTCAAGGATCTTCCCGCTTCACGCGGTTCGACTCCGTTCTCTTCCTGCTCCACGCAATTCCACATTCTAACCAACAATGCCTCTCCGTCTAGCGAGTCAGCTTGGTTTTTGTCTATGCGTCCCTACCTCTGTAGTGGCGCCCTTCTGAATTTGCCTCCCCATTAAAATGGTTTGGCCTTCTATTTCACAAACATGGTGGCTGCCTCCACCTAATTGTGACATTCAATCATCCCGCAAGGAATCCTACTCTCAGGCCATTCCTTACGTTGACGCGGCTCACTGGCACGCCTTGCTCTAACTCTGTAGAGCTCCAACTTTGTGGTGCTAGCTCGTCTCCCGTCGAACGTAGCACCCAATCCTGCAAGAGAAGCTTGCTCCATGTTGTAGGCACCAAGCCCACTTGTCCGACATGGTTTTTTAGGGTCTCACCTTCCATTCATTGCAACCCTTAAGATGGCTAGATGTCCGTCATCTTCCCCATAACGTCCAACCCTCATAGGACGCTTTCCAATGCCCTCAGGCAATACTCAAGTCTATCCATCCTGGAAAGACACTCAACTGATGCGTCCGTCGCATCCACTGTAGGATCTCCACGATCAAATCCCAAAGTTTATAGTCCATGGCTCGTAGCTCTCCACAACATGGTTGCTCAACCTGGCAAACATGGCCTTTTTCCTGACCACCCGACTCATCGACATGTCCCTCTCCTCAACAGGAGCCTAGACTATTTGACAGAAAAATTATATTTCCTATTTCCCCTCTTCAAAATGGCCAACAACTCTTACTTGTTGCATCACACGACCAGACATTTTGAACCGACAGGTTTCTGATGCAAGTGAACCCTCTGGAACGCTCATTACCTTCACTTGACATTCTAGCCAAGTCTATGCCTTGCTCAGCAAAGCTGCTAGCCCACTGCTAACAGAGTTTCTAACTAACTGATGGATCATCACAATCAAGAACATTTGAGCTTCAGCTATCCGTTTGTCCAATCTTATAATAAGATCCCAACAGTATAGCACGCTGGTGCACTAAGACGACCATCCTCTGATGGCGCAAAATCCAACCAAACATGCCTCAATGGAATCCCTCTGAAAACAGCATCCACTGCACGGAAGACATCCCCTGAAGATACTTCAATCAAACTAGGATGCCCCAAAATCAACTCCCAAAACAGAGATGATGGCGGAAACAACGGCTATGAAATGGCCTGATCCTGAAAGTCGTAGTTCATGGCTGACAAAGCAAATTTTAGCCAAAATACGCGCAACCAATCCCTTGTAACCAGTAGTATCGGGTTCACCCATTCGACTGGCACGAAGAATATCATTCCTGATTTGATGTGATCTCTGCACTGACATTCAACTAATGCTCTTAAAAAAATTTAGCTCATGGGAGCTGTGAACATAACGGTGGCTTCACTCGTCTTTCTGACCCTGGCTAGATCAACCTTCGCCAATTGCTTCATTTCAAACCGCACTGCAATCCACTATTGCCAATATCAATCACACGTGATATCAACTCAGCATCACAATGCTCACCCTTCGCTCTGATACCAACTGTCACGGCCCGACTCCTCCTAAGCGGCAGCGGCACAAAAATAGCCCGTGCGGCGCTCGTAGTCCCACCTGACTACAAGCCAGCCTTTCCTCATCCCAGGTTTTCTTGGCACGACCCCATGCCTATGGTGAAGCTTGCCTCAGAGGCTTAACTTTCCTTGTGCCGCCCGTTTTATGTCAAGGCTTCGGCCTTGTCTTGCTATCATACCCTTGTGGCACATTTCATATGCTGGGACTCGTCTATGCGCACCCCTTGGGTTGGCTACGGACATGCACGTCCCTCGCCTGGCACTGAGCGTCGCTCCTGCGCGCACAGTCCTATCCTCAAGCTTGACACTTGCCTTGTGTCGTGCCCGAGTAGGGCAACTTCCAATCCTTGGCCTTTGTCAGGTGCGGTCCTCTTTCATGTGCCTATGGTTGTCCCATGGCATTGGCGAATATAGCCCTCGCAACTTACTTCCATCCCTCGTGGTGTAGCGTCACCCCACGACTGCACGTCTAGGCCAACGGACCATTGCTTGCAAGGCTGAACCCAAGCCAAGCTCACAAATCAAGACACGAGCCTCTTGAATGGTGCCTCGAGTATTCAATCGGAACGGAGGTCTTTAACATCCATAAAGATAGCCCGCGGGGCATAATCAGTTCCTATGTCAAGCCTCCGGCACAAGTTGTGCGCCCAACGCGGCCCGCAGGCACGACGCCGTCCATAGAGTCGCCTAACTCGTATGGATACCTAGGACACTCCTATGCTTGAGGTCCTCCCTAAAGGTTGCTCACTTGGTGCGACTGGCCGACAGCACGCACGGGGGAGGCTGGCTGAGATGTGACACCTCTGCCCCCCTTATATATGCTTTAAAAAGAAAAACCCAAGTTCTAGCACTGGACATCATTTTGCCAGAGAATCACAATGGGCCTTTCTCACTCTTCCGAACTCCAAATGAGGCGCCGTCTATTCCTAACTCTTTCTCTTGACTTCCTCACTCCTCCAGGAAGTTTCGTCTCATCCCCATACTCGTGGAACGAGATATAGCCTTCGGGAGCTTAATCACTGACACTGCTCCTTGGCTAAGTCAAGCCCTTAGGTGAACGATCTTCAAATGATGCCAAACTTGGTAAGAACATTCCATAACATCCTAGTAAGGGTCCCCCCACCCTAAATCCCAAGATTCCATCCATAGCTCGGAAACGCACGGGACTGACACTCAGGCTCGCGCGTGGCCTCGTCCGCCGACGGCCCATGGGCTCATCCCAGATCCTTGCTAAACTTCCTTGGCACTCTTATAATATGCCATAGAGCATCTCTAGATGCTTATTGACTCTCGCCCATCGGAGCCCCTTTTCAATGCACGTCGCCCGCACACGGCTGACACTGCCTGCGCGGCCGACCCTGCCTGCGCGCACGGCTGACACTCCCTGCGCGGCCGACCCTGCCTGCGCGCACGGCCGACACTGCCTGCGCGCGGCTGACACACATCTGCGCCCATCTCCTACACGACTGACACTCGCTAGGCCCTCCTGGGCGCGCAGGGGTTATGGGCGCCAAGGCACAACGAAGGCAGCCTGTAACATTCTCCCCCATTCAAGCTCGTCATCGTCCTCGATGACATAGACACGTCCACGCCAACCCAGAGTTTGCCCCCTCGGGGTCTCACATCTCCTTCCCTAGTCCTTTGGGTCTAAAACCCATCTCATCTCCTCTTAAATATGGAGTCGTGCCCCATGCACTTCTCCTCCCTAGTTTCTCCCAAGCGTGCCTTTGCACCTCGCTTGGAAAGAGCCTCCGCACTTGCACCCTCTGGTGGCTAACTTTGTGGTGACCGCCTGTCATCCACACCATGTTCCTCACGGCCTTCATCAGATCAGGAACCTTTGTCTCCCATCTTGGTAATTCCTACATAGCACCCATTGGTGCGACTTCCACAGTCTAACTGCATCCTTTGCAGCCCCCCCCCCCCTTTGTTTTTACCGTTTACTTCAGAAGACAAGCGTCCTTCGAGGGTTGGATTTTATGGGGAAGTTGACGGATGCCTAGCCATCTTAAGGGTTGCAATGAATGGAAGGTGAGACCCTCAAAAACCATGTCGGATAAGTGGGCTTGGTGCCTACAACATGGAGCAAGCTTGGCTTGCAGTATTCAGTGAGGCGTGCCAGTGAGCCGCGACAACGTAAGGAATGACCTCAGAGCAGGATTCCTTGCGGGATGATTGAATGTCACAACGAGGTGGAGGCAGCCACCGTGTTTGTGAAATGGAAGGCCAAACCATTTTAAAGGGGAGGCAAAATCAGAAGGGAGCCACTACAGAGGTAGGGACGCATGGACAAAAACCAAGCTGAACCGCTAGACGGAGAGGCATTGTTGGTTAGAATGTGGAATTGCGTGGAGCAGGAAGAGGACGGAGTCGAAGCTAGAATTAGGCCAAACTGCGAGGGCAGGGCGGTGATACTGAAGGCGAGCCGAACCACTTAGCGTGGGGAGGCAGATGTGTAGAAATGTCTCGAACCACTAGAGTGGGGAGATACAAGAGTTAGTCGAGGAGGCAATGGGCTGAATCACGGATGTGAGGAGGCCAAGGTAAAGTGGGGTTAGCTAAGCTTCGGATTGGATTGGGTTTCCAAGTGCGAGAATGTAGTGTTTCCAGAGCAGAGAGTACTAGGGTACACCAAGCAATCGGGGAACCATAAATATGGAACCAAGTACTGGGGTACACCGAGAGCGTAAGGGATCTGTCGAGGGAGTGACAATCTAAGAACCAAGATGTTGACGAGTGCCCAGAGGGTGCAAAGTATGTAAGTGCCAAAGACACCACTGTGGAGCGTGGGTCATGGAGGGGCCGTGTTAGACGTCAAAGGGGACAAGATTGGATTTGAAAAGCCGGTAGTGTCAGTGTGTGGGCAAGTTAACTTCAATTTATGGGGTCGAGCCTTGATTTGTTTATACAGATGGTATAACGGGATCTTGCGGAGGAAAACGGACAAAGGACCATGAGGAAATGGTTGGCAAAGGTTGCCACATCGAGGGATGCCTATCTTGAAAAATAAGGAAAAGTGTCTTCCACTTTTAGTGGGGGAGTATTCGCCTATGAAGAGGCGTTGGGCCATGTGAAAATTGAAGGACGATTGTCTTCCGAAGTAAACGGTAAGAAGGACCTGCAAAGGTCGTGGTGAGACTATAGAAGTCGCACCAATGGGTGCTATGGTGAAATTACCAAGATGGGAGACAAAGGTTCCTGATCTGATAAAGGCTGTGAGGAACATGGTGTGGATGACAGGCGGTCACCACAAAGTTATCCACCAGAGGGTGCAAGTGCGGAGGCACTTTCCAAGCAGGGTGCAGAGGCACGCTTGGGAGAAACTAGGGAGGAGAAGTGCATGGGGCACGACTCCATTTTTAAGAGGAGATGAGATGGGTTTTAGACCCAAAGGACTAGGGAAGGAGATGTGAGACCACGAGGGGGCAAACTCCGGGTTGGCGTGGACGTGTCTATGTCATCGAGGACGATGACGAGCTTGAGTGGGGGAGAATGTTACGGGCTGCCTTCATTGTGCCTTGGCACCCATAACCCCTGCGCGCCCAGGAGGGCCAAGCGAGTGTCAGTCGTGCAGGAGATGTGCGCAGATGAGTGTCAGCCGCGCGCAGGCAGTGTCGGCCATGCGCGCAGGCAGGGTCGACCGCGCAGGCAGTGTCAGCCGTGCGCGCAGGCAGGGTCGGCCGCGCCGGCAGTGTATGCCGTGCGCGGGCTACGTGCATTGAAGAGGGGCTCCGACGGACGAGAGTCAATAAGCATCTAGAGATGCTCTATGGTATATTATAAGAGTGCCAAGGAAGTTTAGCAAGGATCTGGGATGAACCCATGGGCCGTCGGCGGGCGAGGCCACGCGCGAGCCTGAGTGTCAGTCCCGTGCGTTTCCGAGCTATGGATGGAATCTTGGGATTTAGGGTGAGAGGACACTTCCTAGGATGTTATGGAATGTGCTTACCAAGTTGGACCTCAAGGGACTGCCTAGGCACCTCATAGGAGTGTCCTAGGTATCCATATGAGTTAGGGGACTCTATGGACGGCGTCGTACTTGCGGGCCGCGTTGGGCGCACAACATGTGCCGGAGGCTTGACGTGGAACTGATTATGCCCCGCGGGCTATCTTTATGGATGTTAAAGACCTCTGTGCCAATTGAATACTCGAGGCACCACTCAAGAGCCTCGTGTATTGACTTGTGAGCTTGGCTTGGGTTCAGCCTTGCAAGCAAGGGTCCGTTGGCCTAGACGTGCAGTCATGGGGTGACGCTGCACCACGAGGGATGGAAGTAAGTTGCGAGGGCTATATTCGCCAATGCCATGGGACAACCATAGGCACATGAAAGAGGACCGCACCTGACAAAGGCCAAGGATTGGAAGATGCCCTACTCGGGCACGACACAAGGCAAGTGTCAAGCTTGAGGATAGGACTGTGCACGCAGGAGCGACGCTCAGTGCCAGGCGAGGGACGTGCATGTCCGTAGCCAACCCAAGGGGTGCGCATAGACGAGACCCAGCATATGAAATGTGCCACAAGAGTATGATAGCAAGACAAGGGTGAAGCCTTGACATCAAACGGGCGGCACAAGGAAAGCTAAGCCTCTGAGGAAAGCTTCACCATAGGCATGGGGTCGTGCCAAGAAAACCTGGGATAAGGAAAGGCTGGCTTGTAGTCAGGTGGGACTACGAGCGCCGTACGGGCTATTTTTGTGCCGCTGCCGCTTAGGAGGAGTCGGCCCATGACAGTTGGTATCAGAGCGAAGGGTGAGCATTGTGATGCTGAGTTGATATCACGTGTGATTGATATTGGCAATAGTGTATTGCAGTGCGGTTTGAAATGAATCCATTGGCGAAGGTTGATCTGGCCAGGGTCAGAAAGACGAGTGAAGCCACGATTATGTTCAGAGCTCCCATGAGCTAAATATTTTTTAAGAGCATTAGTTGAATGTCAGTGCAGAGATCACATCAAAGCAGGAATGATATTCTTCGTGCCAGTCGAATGGGTGAACCCTATACTACTGGTTACAAGGGATTGGTTGCGCGTATTATGGCTAAAATTTGCTTTGTCAGCCATGAACTACGACTTTCAGGATCAGGCCATTTCACAGCCGTTGTTTCCGCCATCGTCTGTGTTTTGGGAGTTGATTTTGGGGCATCCTAGTTTGATTGAAGTATCTTCAGGGGATGTCTTCCGTGCAGTGGATGCTGTTTTCAGAGGGATTCCATTGAGGCATGTTTGGTTGGGTTTGCGCCATCAGAGGATGGTCGTCTTAGTGCACCAGCGTGCTATACTGTTGGGATCTTATTACAAGATTGGACAAACGGATAGCTAAAGCTCAAATGTTCTTGATTGTGATGATCCATCAGTTAGTTAGAAACTCTGTTAGCAGTGGGCTAGCAGCTTTGCTGAGCAAGGCATAGACTTGGCCAGAATGTCAAGTGAAGGTAGCGAGCGTTCCAGAGGGTTCACTTCCATCAGAAACTTGCCGGTTCAAAATGTCTGGTCGTGTGATGCAACAAGTAAGAGTTGTTGGCCATTTTGAAGAGGGGAAATAGGAAATATAATTTTTCTTTCAAACAGTCTAGGCTCCCGTTGAGGAGAGGGACATGTCGATGAGTCGGGTGGTCAGGAAAAAGGCCATGTTTGCCAGGTTGAGCAACCATGTTGTGGAGAGCTACGAGCCAAGGACTATAAACTTTGGGATTTGATCGTGGAGATCCTACAGTGGATGCGACGGACGCATCAGTTGAGTGTCTTTCCAGGATGGATAGACTTGAGTATTGCCTGAGGGCATTGGAAAGCGTCCTTCGAGGGTTGGACGTTATGGGGAAGATGACGGACGCCTAGCCATCTTAAAGGTTGCAATGAATGGAAGGTGAGACCCTCAAAAACCATGTCGGACAAGTGGGCTTGGTGCCTACAACATGGAGCAAGCTTGGCTTGCAGTATTCAGTGAGGCGTGCCAGTGAGCCGCGACAACGTAAAGAATGGCCTGAGAGCAGGATTCCTTGCGGGATGATTGAATGTCACAACGAGGTGGAGGCAGCCACCGTGTTTGTGAAATGGAAGGCCAAACCATTTTAAAGGGGAGGCAAAATCAGAAGGGAGCCACTACAGAGGTAGGGACGCATGGACAAAAACCAAGCTGAACCGCTAGACGGAGAGGCATTGTTGGTTAGAATATGGAATTGCGTGGAGCAGGAAGAGGACGGAGTCGAAGCTAGAATTAGGCCAAACTGTGAGGGCAGGGCGGTGATGCTGAAGGCGAGCCGAACCACTTAGCGTGGGGAGGCAGATGTGTAGAAATGTGTCGAACCACCAGAGTGGGGATATACAAGAGTTAGTCGAGGAGGCAATGGGCTGAATCACGGATGTGAGGAGGCCAAGGTAAAGTGGGGTTAGCTAAGCTTCGGATTGGATTGGGTTTCCAAGTGCGAGAATGTAGTCTTTCCAGAGCAGAGAGTACTAGGGTACACCAAGCAATCGGGGAACCATAAATATGGAACCAAGTACTTGGGTACACCGAGAGCGTAAGGGATCTGTCGAGGGAGTGACAATCTAAGAACCAAGATGTTGTTCAGAATGGGCGAAGCTACCACTTTGAGGAAATGAAGTACTCACCACGAGTACGTCCCAAGAACTTGACGAGTGCCGAGAGGGTGCAAAGTATGTAAGTGCCAAAGACACCACTGTGGAGCGTGGGTCATGCAGGGGCCGTGTTAGACGTCAAAGGGGACAAGATTGGATTTGAAAAGCCGGTAGTGTCAGTGTGTGGGCAAGTTAACTTCAATTTATGGGGTCGAGCCTTGATTTGTTTATACAGATGGTATAACGGGATCTTGCGGAGGAAAACGGACAAAGGACCATGAGGAAATGGTTGGCAAAGGTTGCCACATCGAGGGATGCCTATCTTGAAAAATAAGGAAAAGTGTCTTCCAGTTTTAGTGGGGGAGTATTCGCCTATGAAGAGGCATTGGGCCATGTGAAAATTGAAGGACGATTGTCTTCCGAAGTAAACGGTAAGAAGGACCTGCAAAGGTCGCGGTGAGACTATGGAAGTCGCACCAATGGGTGCTATGGTGAAATTACCAAGATGGGAGACAAAGGTTCCTGATCTGATAAAGGCCGTGAGGAACATGGTGTGGATGACAGGCGGTCACCACAAAGTTATCCACCAGAGGGTGCAAGTGCGGAGGCACTTTCCAAGCAGGGTGCAGAGGCACGCTTGGGAGAAACTAGGGAGGAGAAGTGCATGGGGCACGACTCCATTTTTAAGAGGAGATGAGATGGGTTTTAGACCCAAAGGACTAGGGAAGGAGATGTGAGACCACGAGGGGGCAAACTCCGGGTAGGCGTGGACGTGTCTATGTCATCGAGGACGATGACGAGCTTGAGTGGGGGAGAATGTTACGGGCTGCCTTCGTTGTGCCTTGGCACACATAACCCCTGCGCGCCCAGGAGGGCCAAGCGAGTGTCAGTCGTGCAGGAGATGTGCGCAGATAAGTGTCAGCCGCGCGCAGGCAGTGTCGGCCATGCGCGCAGGCAGGGTCGACCGCGCAGGCAGTGTCAGCCGTGCGCGCAAGCAGGGTCGGCCGCGCCGGCAGTGTATGCCGTGCGCGGGCAACGTGCATTGAAGAGGGGCTCCGACGGACGAGAGTCAATAAGCATCTAGAGATGCTCTATGGTATATTATAAGAGTGCCAAGGAAGTTTAGCAAGGATCTGGTATGAACCCATGGGTCGTCGGCGGTCGAGGCCACGCGCGAGCCTGAGTGTCAGTCCCGTGCGTTTCCGAGCTATGGATGGAATCTTGGGATTTAGGGTGAGAGGACACTTCCTAGGATGTTATGGAATGTGCTTACCAAGTTGGACCTCAAGGGACTGCCTAGGCACCTCATAGGAGTGTCCTAGGTATCCATACGAGTTAGGGGACTCTATGGACGGCGTCGTGCCTGCGGCCGCGTTGGGTGCACAACATGTGCTGGAGGCTTGACGTAGGAACTGATTATGCCCCGCGGGCTATCTTTATGGATGTTCAAGACCTCCGTGCTGATTGAATTGTTACGGGCTGCCTTCATTGTGCCTTGGCACCCATAATCCCTGCGCGCCCAGGAGGGCCAAGCGAGTGTCAGTCGTGCAGGAGATGTGCGCAGATGAGTGTCAGCCTGTCACGGGCCGACTCCTGCTAAGCGGCAGCGGCACAAAAATAGCCCGTGCGGCGCTCGTAGTCCCACCTGACTACCAGCCAGCCTTTCTTTATCCCAGGTTTTCTTGGCACGACCCCATGCCTATGGTGAAGCTTGCCTCAGAGGCATGGCTTTTCTTGTGCCGCCCGTTTAATGTCAAGGCTTCAGCCTTGTCTTGCTATCATACCCTTGTGGCACATTTCATATGCTGGGACTCGTCTATGCGCACCCCTTGGGTTGGCTACGGACATGCACGTCCCTCGCCTGGCACTGAGCGTCGCTCCTGCGCGCACAGTCCTATCCTCAAGCTTGACACTTGCCTTGTGTCGTGCCCGAGTAGGGCAACTTCCAATCCTTGGCCTTTGTCAGGTGCGGTCCTCTTTCATGTGCCTATGGTTGTCCCATGGCATTGGCGAATATATCCCTCGCAACTTACTTCCATCCCTCGTGGTGCAGCGTCACCCCACGACTGCACGTCTAGGCCAACGGACCCTTGCTTGCAAGGCTGAACCCAAGCCAAGCTCACAAGTCAATACACGAGGCTCTTGAGTGGTGCCTCGAGTATTCAATCGGCACGGAGGTCTTTAACATCCATAAAGATAGCTCGCGGGGCATAATCAGTTCCTATGTCAAGCCTCCGGCACAAGTTGTGCCCCCAACGAGGCCCGCAGGCACGACGCCGTCCATAGAGTCGCCTAACTCGTATGGATACCTAGGATACTCCTATGAGGTGCCTAGGCAGGCCCTTGAGGTCCTCCCTCAAGGTTGATCACTTGGTGCGACTGGCCGACAGCACGCACGGGGGAGGCTGGCTGAGCTGTGACACCTCTGCCCCCTTATATATGCTTTAAAAAGAAAAACCCAAGTTCTAGCACTGGACATCATTTTGCCAGAGAATCACAATGGGCCTTTCTCACTCTTCCGAACTCCAAATGAGGCGCCGTCTGTTCCTAACTCTTTCTCTTGACTTCCTTCACTCCTCCATGAAGTTTCTTCTCATCCCCATACTCGTGGAACGAGATATAGCCTTCGGGAGCTTAATCACTGACACTGCTCCTTGGCTAAGTCAAGCCCTTAGGTGAACGATCTTCAAATGACCCCAAACATGGTAAGCACATTCCATAACATCCTAGGAAGGGTTCCCTCACCCTAAATCCCAAGATTCCATCCATAGCTCGGAAACGCACGGGACTGACACTCAGGCTCGCGCGTGGCCTCGTCCGCCGACGGCCCATGGGCTCATCCCAGATCCTTGCTAAACTTCCTTGGCACTCTTATAATATGTCATAGAGCATCTCTAGATGCTTATTGACTCTCGCCCATCGGAGCCCCTTTTCAATGCACGTCGCCCGCGCACGGCTGACACTGCCTGCGCGGCCGACCCTGCCTGCGTGCACGGCTGACACTCCCTGCGCGGCCGACCCTGCCTGCGCGCACGGCCGACACTGCCTGCGCGCGGCTGACACTCATCTGCGCCCGTCTCCTACACGACTGACACTCGCTTGGCCCTCCTGGGCGCGCAGGGGTTATGGGCGCCAAGGCACAACGAAGGCAGCCCGTAACATTCTCCCCCACTCAAGCTCGTCATCGTCCTCGATGACATAGACACGTTTACGCCAACCCGGAGTTTGCCCCCTCGGGGTCTCACATCTCCTTCCCTAGTCCTTTGGGTCTAAAACCCATCTCTTCTCCTCTTAAAAATGGAGTCGTGCCCCATGCACTTCTCCTCCCTAGTTTCTCCCAAGCGTGCCTCTGCACCTCGCTTGGAAAGTGCCTCCGCACTTGCACCCTCTGGTGGCTAACTTTGTGGTGACCGCCTGTCATCCACACCATGTTCCTCACGGTCTTCATCAGATCAGGAACCTTTGTCTCCCATCTTGGTAATTCCTACATAGCACCCATTGGTGAGACTTCCACAGTCCAACTGCAACCTTTGCAGCCCCCCCTTTTTTTTTACCGTTTACTTCAGAAGACAATCGTCCTTCAATTTTCACATGGCCCAACGCCTCTTCACTGGCGAACACTCCCCCACTAAAAGTGGAAGACACTTTTCGTTGTTTGTCAAGGTAGGCATCACTCGATGTGGCAACCTTTGCCAACCATTTCCTCATGGTCCTTTGTCCGTTTTCCTCCGCAAGATCCCGCTATACCAACTGTATAAACAAATCGAGGCTCGACCCCATAAATCGAAGTTAACTTGCCCACACACTGGCACTAGCGGCATTTCAAACCCAATCTTGTCCCCTTTGACGTCTCACACGGCCCCTGCATGACCCACGCTCCACAGTGGTGTCTTTGGCACTTACATATTTTGCACCCTTTTGGCAATCGTCAAGTTCTTGGGACGTACTCGTGGTGGGTACTTCATTTCCTCAAAGTGGTAGCTTCGCCCATTCTGAACAACATCTTGGTTCTTAGATTGTCACTCCCTCGACAGATTCCCTACGATCCCGGTGTGCCTCAGCACTTGGTTCCATCTTTATGGTTCCCCGGTAGTTTGGTCTACCCCTGTACTCTCTGCTCTGGAAAGACTACATTATCAAACTTGAAAACCCATCCAATTCCAAGCTTAGCTAACCCCACTTTACCTCGGCCTCCTCACATTCGTGATTCAGCCCATTGCCTCCTCGGCTAACTCTTGTATCTCCCCACTCTGGTGGTTCGACACATTTCCACACATCTGCCTCCCCATGCTAAGTGGTTTGGCTCGCCTTCAGCATCGCCACCCTCCCCTGGCAGTTTGGCCCCATTCCATCTTTGCCTCCCTACAAAGTGGTCCATCATCCTTCAAGGATCTTCCCGCTTCACGCGGTTCGACTCCGTTCTCTTCCTGCTCCACGCAATTCCACATTCTAACCAACAATGCCTCTCCGTCTAGCGAGTCAGCTTGGTTTTTGTCTATGCGTCCCTACCTCTGTAGTGGCGCCCTTCTGAATTTGCTTCCCCATTAAAATGGTTTGGCCTTCTATTTCACAAACATGGTGGCTGCCTCCACCTAATTGTGACATTCAATCATCCCGCAAGGAATCCTGCTCTCAGGCCATTCCTTACGTTGTCGCGGCTCACTGGCACGCCTTGCTCTAACTCTGTAGAGCTCCAACTTTGTGGTGCTAGCTCGTCTCCCGTCGAACGTAGCACCCAATCCTGCAAGAGAAGCTTGCTCCATGTTGTAGGCACCAAGCCCACTTGTCCGACATGGTTTTTGAGGGTCTCACCTTCCATTCATTGCAACCCTTAAGATGGCTAGGCGTCCGTCATCTTCCCCATAACGTCCAACCCTCGAAGGACGCTTTCCAATGCCCTCAGGCAATACTCAAGTCTATCCATCCTGGAAAGACACTCAACTGATGCGTCCGTCGCATCCACTATAGGATCTCCACGATCAAATCCCAAAGTTTATAGTCCATGGCTCGTAGCTCTCCACAACATGGTTGCTCAACTTGGCAAACATGGCCTTTTTCCTGACCACCCGACTCATCGACATGTCCCTCTCCTCAACAGGAGCCTAGACTGTTTGAAAGAAAAATTATATTTCCTATTTCCCCTCTTCAAAATGGCCAACAACTCTTACTTGTTGCATCACACGACCAGACATTTTGAACCGACAAGTTTCTGATGCAAGTGAACCCTCTGGAACGCTCATTACCTTCACTTGACATTCTAGCCAAGTCTATGCCTTGCTCAGCAAAGCTGCTAGCCCACTGCTAACAGAGTTTCTAACTAACTGATGGATCATCACAATCAAGAACATTTGAGCTTCAGCTATCCGTTTGTCCAATCTTATAATAAGATCCCAACAGTATAGCACGCTGGTGCACTAAGACGACCATCCTCTGATAGCGCAAAATCCAACCAAACATGCCTCAATGGAATCCCTCTGAAAACAGCATCCACTGCACGGAAGACATCCCCTGAAGATACTTCAATCAAACTAGGATGCCCCAAAATCAACTCCCAAAACAGAGATGATGGCGGAAACAACGGCTATGAAATGGCCTGATCCTGAAAGTCGTAGTTCATGGCTGACAAAGCAAATTTTAGCCAAAATACGCGCAACCAATCCCTTGTAACCAGTAGTATCGGGTTCACCCATTCGACTGGCACGAAGAATATCATTCCTGATTTGATGTGATCTCTGCACTGACATTCAACTAATGCTCTTAAAAAAAATTTAGCTCATGGGAGCTGTGAACATAACGGTGGCTTCACTCGTCTTTCTGACCCTGGATAGATCAACCTTCGCCAATTGCTTCATTTCAAACCGCACTGCAATCCACTATTGCCAATATCAATCACACGTGATATCAACTCAGCATCACAATGCTCACCCTTCGCTCTGATACCAACTGTCACGGCCCGACTCCTCCTAAGCGGCAGCGGCACAAAAATAGCCCGTGCGGCGCTCGTAGTCCCACCTGACTACAAGCCAGCCTTTCCTCATCCCAGGTTTTCTTGGCACGACCCCATGCCTATGGTGAAGCTTGCCTCAGAGGCTTAACTTTCCTTGTGCCGCCCGTTTGATGTCAAGGCTTCAGCCTTGTCTTGCTATCATACCCTTGTGGCACATTTCATATGCTGGGACTCGTCTATGCGCACCCCTTGGGTTGGCTACGGACATGCACGTCCCTCGCCTGGCACTGAGCGTCGCTCCTGCGCGCACAGTCCTATCCTCAAGCTTGACACTTGCCTTGTGTCGTGCCCGAGTAGGGCAACTTCCAATCCTTGGCCTTTGTCAGGTGCGGTCCTCTTTCATGTGCTTATGGTTGTCCCATGGCATTGGCGAATATAGCCCTCGCAACTTACTTCCATCCCTCATGGTGTAGCGTCACCCCACGACTGCACGTCTAGGCCAACGGACCCTTGCTTGCAAGGCTGAACCCAAGCCAAGCTCACAAATCAAGACACGAGCCTCTTGAGTGGTGCCTCGAGTATTCAATCGGAACGGAGGTCTTTAACATCCATAAAGATAGCCCGCGGGGCATAATCAGTTCCAATGTCAAGCCTCCGGCACAAGTTGTGCGCCCAACGCGGCCCGCAGGCACGACGCCGTCCAAAGAGTCGCCTAACTCGTATGGATACCTAGGACACTCCTATGCTTGAGGTCCTCCCTAAAGTTGCTCACTTGGTGCGACTGGCCGACAGCACGCACGGGGGAGGCTGGCTGAGATGTGACACCTCTGCCCCCCTTATATATGCTTTAAAAAGAAAAACCCAAGTTCTAGCACTGGACATCATTTTGCCAGAGAATCACAATGGGCCTTTCTCACTCTTCCGAACTCCAAATGAGGCGCCGTCTATTCCTAACTCTTTCTCTTGACTTCCTCACTCCTCCAGGAAGTTTCGTCTCATCCCCATACTCGTGGAACGAGATATAGCCTTCGGGAGCTTAATCACTGACACTGCTCCTTGGCTAAGTCAAGCCCTTAGGTGAACGATCTTCAAATGATGCCAAACTTGGTAAGAACATTCCATAACATCCTAGTAAGGGTCCCCCCACCCTAAATCCCAAGATTCCATCCATAGCTCGGAAACGCACGGGACTGACACTCAGGCTCGCGCGTGGCCTCGTCCGCCGACGGCCCATGGGCTCATCCCAGATCCTTGCTAAACTTCCTTGGCACTCTTATAATATGCCATAGAGCATCTCTAGATGCTTATTGACTCTCGCCCATCGGAGCCCCTTTTCAATGCACGTCGCCCGCGCACGGCTGACACTGCCTGCGCGGCCGACCCTGCCTGCGCGCACGGCTGACACTCCCTGCGCGGCTGACCCTGCCTGCGCGCACGGCCGACACTGCCTGCGCGCGGCTGACACACATCTGCGCCCATCTCCTACACGACTGACACTCGCTAGGCCCTCCTGGGCGCGCAGGGGTTATGGGCGCCAAGGCACAACGAAGGCAGCCTGTAACATTCTCCCCCATTCAAGCTCGTCATCGTCCTCGATGACATAGACACGTCCACGCCAACCCAGAGTTTGCCCCCTCGGGGTCTCACATCTCCTTCCCTAGTCCTTTGGGTCTAAAACCCATCTCATCTCCTCTTAAATATGGAGTCGTGCCCCATGCACTTCTCCTCCCTAGTTTCTCCCAAGCGTGCCTTTGCACCTCGCTTGGAAAGTGCCTCCGCACTTGCACCCTCTGGTGGCTAACTTTGTGGTGACCGCCTGTCATCCACACCATGTTCCTCACGGCCTTCATCAGATCAGGAACCTTTGTCTCCCATCTTGGTAATTCCTACATAGCACCCATTGGTGCGACTTCCACAGTCTAACTGCATCCTTTGCAGCCCCCCCCCCCCCCCCCCTTTTTTTTTACCGTTTACTTCAGAAGACAAGCGTCCTTCGAGGGTTGGACTTTATGGGGAAGTTGACGGATGCCTAGCCATCTTAAGGGTTGCAATGAATGGAAGGTGAGACCCTCAAAAACCATGTCGGATAAGTGGGCTTGGTGCCTACAACATGGAGCAAGCTTGGCTTGCAGTATTCAGTGAGGCGTGCCAGTGAGCCGCGACAACGTAAGGAATGGCCTCAGAGCAGGATTCCTTGCGGGATGATTGAATGTCACAACGAGGTGGAGGCAGCCACCGTGTTTGTGAAATGGAAGGCCAAACCATTTTAAAGGGGAGGCAAAATCAGAAGGGAGCCACTACAGAGGTAGGGACGCATGGACAAAAACCAAGCTGAACCGCTAGACGGAGAGGCATTGTTGGTTAGAATGTGGAATTGCGTGGAGCAGGAAGAGGACGGAGTCGAAGCTAGAATTAGGCCAAACTGCGAGGGCAGGGCGGTGATGCTGAAGGCGAGCCGAACCACTTAGCGTGGGGAGGCAGATGTGTAGAAATGTGTCGAACCACGAGAGTGGGGAGATACAAGAGTTAGTCGAGGAGGCAATGGGCTGAATCACGGATGTGAGGAGGCTAAGGTAAAGTGGGGTTAGCTAAGCTTCAGATTGGATTGGGTTTCCAAGTGCGAGAATGTAGTGTTTCCAGAGCAGAGAGTACTAGGGTACACCAAGCAATCGGGGAACCATAAATATGGAACCAAGTACTGGGGTACACCGAGAGCGTAAGGGATCTGTCGAGGGAGTGACAATCTAAGAACCAAGATGTTGTTCAGAATGGGTGAAGCTACCACTTTGAGGAAATGAAGTACTCACCACGAGTACGTCCCAAGAACTTGACGAGTGCCCAGAGGGTGCAAAGTATGTAAGTGCCAAAGACACCACTGTGGAGCGTGGGTCATGCAGGGGCCGTGTTAGACGTCAAAGGGGACAAGATTGGATTTGAAAAGCCGGTAGTGTCAGTGTGTGGGCAAGTTAACTTCAATTTATGGGGTCGAGCCTTGATTTGTTTATACAGATGGTATAACGGGATCTTGCGGAGGAAAACGGACAAAGGACCATGAGGAAATGGTTGGCAAAGGTTGCCACATCGAGGGATGCCTATCTTGAAAAATAAGGAAAAGTGTCTTCCAGTTTTAGTGGGGGAGTATTCGCCTATGAAGAGGCATTGGGCCATGTGAAAATTGAAGGACGATTGTCTTCCGAAGTAAACGGTAAGAAGGACCTGCAAAGGTCGTGGTGAGACTATGGAAGTCGCACCAATGGGTGCTATGGTGAAATTACCAAGATGGGAGACAAAGGTTCCTGATCTGATAAAGGCTGTGAGGAACATGGTGTGGATGACAGGCGGTCACCACAAAGTTATCCACCAGAGGGTGCAAGTGCGGAGGCACTTTCCAAGCAGGGTGCAGAGGCACGCTTGGGAGAAACTAGGGAGGAGAAGTGCATGGGGCACGACTCCATTTTTAAGAGGAGATGAGATGGGTTTTAGACCCAAAGGACTAGGGAAGGAGATGTGAGACCACGAGGGGGCAAACTCCGGGTTGGCGTGGACGTGTCTATGTCATCGAGGACGATGACGAGCTTGAGTGGGGGAGAATGTTACGGGCTGCCTTCATTGTGCCTTGGCACCCATAACCCCTGCGCGCCCAGGAGGGCCAAGCGAGTGTCAGTCGTGCAGGAGATGTGCGCAGATGAGTGTCAGCCGCGCGCAGGCAGTGTCGGCCATGCGCGCAGGCAGGGTCGACCGCGCAGGCAGTGTCAGCCGTGCGCGCAGGCAGGGTCGGCCGCGCCGGCAGTGTATGCCGTGCGCGGGCGACGTGCATTGAAGAGGGGCTCCGACGGACGAGAGTCAATAAGCATCTAGAGATGCTCTATGGTATATTATAAGAGTGCCAAGGAAGTTTAGCAAGGATCTGGGATGAACCCATGGGCCGTCGGCGGGCGAGGCCACGCGCGAGCCTGAGTGTTAGTCCCGTGCGTTTCCGAGCTATGGATGGAATCTTGGGATTTAGGGTGAGAGGACACTTCCTAGGATGTTATGGAATGTGCTTACCAAGTTGGACCTCAAGGGACTGCCTAGGCACCTCATAGGAGTGTCCTAGGTATCCATATGAGTTAGGGGACTCTATGGACGGCGTCGTACTTGCGGGCCGCGTTGGGCGCACAACATGTGCCGGAGGCTTGACGTGGAACTGATTATGCCCCGCGGGCTATCTTTATGGATGTTAAAGACCTCTGTGCCAATTGAATACTCGAGGCACCACTCAAGAGCCTCGTGTATTGACTTGTGAGCTTGGCTTGGGTTCAGCCTTGCAAGCAAGGGTCCGTTGGCCTAGACGTGCAGTCATGGGGTGACGCTGCACCACGAGGGATGGAAGTAAGTTGCGAGGGCTATATTCGCCAATGCCATGGGACAACCATAGGCACATGAAAGAGGACCGCACCTGACAAAGGCCAAGGATTGGAAGATGCCCTACTCGGGCACGACACAAGGCAAGTGTCAAGCTTGAGGATAGGACTGTGCACGCAGGAGCGACGCTCAGTGCCAGGCGAGGGACGTGCATGTCCGTAGCCAACCCAAGGGGTGCGCATAGACGAGACCCAGCATATGAAATGTGCCACAAGAGTATGATAGCAAGACAAGGGTGAAGCCTTGACATCAAACGGGCGGCACAAGGAAAGCTAAGCCTCTGAGGAAAGCTTCACCATAGGCATGGGGTCGTGCCAAGAAAACCTGGGATAAGGAAAGGCTGGCTTGTAGTCAGGTGGGACTACGAGCGCCGTACGGGCTATTTTTGTGCCGCTGCCGCTTAGGAGGAGTCGGCCCATGACAGTTGGTATCAGAGCGAAGGGTGAGCATTGTGATGCTGAGTTGATATCACGTGTGATTGATATTGGCAATAGTGTATTGCAGTGCGGTTTGAAATGAATCCATTGGCGAAGGTTGATCTGGCCAGGGTCAGAAAGACGAGTGAAGCCACGATTATGTTCAGAGCTCCCATGAGCTAAATATTTTTTAAGAGCATTAGTTGAATGTCAGTGCAGAGATCACATCAAAGCAGGAATGATATTCTTCGTGCCAGTCGAATGGGTGAACCCTATACTACTGGTTACAAGGGATTGGTTGCGCGTATTATGGCTAAAATTTGCTTTGTCAGCCATGAACTACGACTTTCAGGATCAGGCCATTTCACAGCCGTTGTTTCCGCCATCGTCTGTGTTTTGGGAGTTGATTTTGGGGCATCCTAGTTTGATTGAAGTATCTTCAGGGGATGTCTTCCGTGCAGTGGATGCTGTTTTCAGAGGGATTCCATTGAGGCATGTTTGGTTGGGTTTGCGCCATCAGAGGATGGTCGTCTTAGTGCACCAGCGTGCTATACTGTTGGGATCTTATTACAAGATTGGACAAACGGATAGCTAAAGCTCAAATGTTCTTGATTGTGATGATCCATCAGTTAGTTAGAAACTCTGTTAGCAGTGGGCTAGCAGCTTTGCTGAGCAAGGCATAGACTTGGCCAGAATGTCAAGTGAAGGTAGCGAGCGTTCCAGAGGGTTCACTTGCATCAGAAACTTGTCGGTTCAAAATGTCTGGTCGTGTGATGCAACAAGTAAGAGTTGTTGGCCATTTTGAAGAGGGGAAATAGGAAATATAATTTTTCTTTCAAACAGTCTAGGCTCCCGTTGAGGAGAGGGACATGTCGATGAGTCGGGTGGTCAGGAAAAAGGCCATGTTTGCCAGGTTGAGCAACCATGTTGTGGAGAGCTACGAGCCAAGGACTATAAACTTTGGGATTTGATCGTGGAGATCCTACAGTGGATGCGACGGACGCATCAGTTGAGTGTCTTTCCAGGATGGATAGACTTGAGTATTGCCTGAGGGCATTGGAAAGCGTCCTTCGAGGGTTGGACGTTATGGGGAAGATGACGGACGCCTAGCCATCTTAAAGGTTGCAATGAATGGAAGGTGAGACCCTCAAAAACCATGTCGGACAAGTGGGCTTGGTGCCTACAACATGGAGCAAGCTTCGCTTGCAGGATTGGGTGCTACGTTCGACGGGAGACGAGCTAGCACCACAAAGTTAGAGCTCTACAGAGTTAGAGCAAGGCGTGCCAGTGAGCCGCGACAACGTAAGGAATGGCCTGAGAGCAGGATTCCTTGCGGGATTATTGAATGTCACAATGAGGTGGAGGCAGCCACCATGTTTGTGAAATAGAAGGCCAAACAATTTTAATGGGGAGGCAAATTCAGAAGGGCGCCACTACAGAGGTAGGGACGCATAGACAAAAACCAAGCTGACCCGCTAGACGGAGAGGCATTGTTGGTTAGAATGTGGAATTGCGTGGAGCAGGAAGAGGACGGAGTCGAACCGCGTGAAGCGGGGAGATCCTTGAAGGATGATGGACCACTTTGTAGGGAGGCAAAGATGGAATGGGGCCAAACTGCCAGGGCAGGGCGGCGATGCTGAAGGCGAGCCAAACCACTTAGCGTGGAGAGGCAGATGTGTGGAAATGTGTCGAACCACCAGAGTGGGGAGATACAAGAGTTAGCCGAGGAGGCAATGGGCTGAATCACGAATGTGAGGAGGCCGAGGTAAAGTGGGGTTAGCTAAGCTTCGAATTGGATGGGCTTCCAAGTTTGAGAATGTAGTCTTCCCAGAGCAGAGAGTACTGGGGTAAACCAAATGACCGGGGAACCACAAAGATGAAACCAAGTGCTGAGGCACACCGGGATCATAGGGAATCTATCGAGGGAGTGACAATCTAAGAACCAAGATGTTGTTCAGAATGGGCGAAGCCTCCACTTTGAGGAAATGAAGTACCCACCACGAGTACGTCCCAAGAACTTGACGAGTGCCAAGAGGGTGCAAAATATGTAAGTGCCAAAGACACCACTGTGGAGCGTGGGTCATGCAGGGGTCGTGTGAGACGTCAAAGGGGACAAGATTGGGTTTGAAATGCCGCTAGTGCCAGTGTGTGGGCAAGTTAACTTCGATTTATGGGGTCGAGCCTCGATTTGTTTATACAGCTGGTATAGCGGGATCTTGCGGAGGAAAACGGACAAAGGACCATGAGGAAATGGTTGGCAAAGGTTGCCACATCGAGGGATGCCTACCTTGACAAACAAGGAAAAGTGTCTTCCACTTTTAGTGGGCGAGTATTCGCCTATGAAGAGGCGTTGGGCCATGTAAAAATTGAAGGATGATTGTCTTCCGAAGTAAACGGTAAGAAGGGGCTGCAAAGGTTGCAGTTGGACTGTGGAAGTCGCACCAATGGGTGCTATGTAGGAATTACCAGGATGGGAGACAAAAGTTCCTAATCTGATGAAGGCCGTGAGGAACATGGTGTGGATGACAGGCGGTCACCACAAAGTTAGCCACCAGAGGGTGCAAGTGCGGAGGCACTTTCCAAGCGAGGTGCAGAGGCACGCTTGGGAGAAACTAGGGAAGAGAAGTGCATGGGGCACGACTCCATTTTTAAGAGGAGATGAGATGGGTTTTCGACCCAAAGGACTAGGGAAGGAGATGTGAGACCCCGAGGGGGCAAACTCCGGGTTGGCGTGGACGTGTCTATGTCATCGAGGACGATGACGAGCTTGAGTGGGGGAGAATGTTACGGGCTGCCTTCGTTGTACCTTGGCGCCCATAACCCCTGCGCGCCTAGGAGGGCCAAACGAGTGTCAATCGTGCAGGAGACGGGCGTAGATGAGTGTCAGCCGCGCGCAGGCAGTGTCGGCCGTGCGCGCAGGTAGGGTCGGCCGCGCAGGCAGTGTCAGCCGTGCGAGCAGGCAGGGTCGGCCGCGCAGGCAGTGTCAGCCGTGCGCGGGCGACGTGCATGGAAAAGGGGCTCCGACGGGCGAGAGTCAATAAGCATCTAGAGATTCTCTATGGCATATTATAAGAGTGCCAAGGAAGTTTAGCAAGGATCTGGGATGAGCCCATGGGCCGTCGGCGGACGAGGCCACGCGCGAGCCTGAGTGTCAGTCCCATGCGTTTCCGAGCTATGGATGGAATCTTGGGATTTAGGGTGAGAGTACACTTCCTAGGATGTTATGGAATGTGCTTACCAAGTTGGACCTCAAGGGACTGCCTAGGCACCTCATAGGAGTGTCCTAGGTATCCATATGAGTTAGGGGACTCTATGGACGGCGTCGTGCTTGCGGGCCGCGTTGGGCGCACAACATGTGCCGGAGGCTTGACGTGGAACTGATTATGCCCCGCGGGCTATCTTTATGGATGTTAAAGACCTCCGTGCCGATTGAATACTCGAGGCACCACTCAAGAGCCTCGTGTATTGACTTGTGAGCTTGGCTTGGGTTCAGCCTTGCAAGCAAGGGTCCGTTGGCCTAGACGTGCAGTCATGGGGTGACGCTGCACCACGAGGGATGGAAGTAAGTTGCGAGGGCTATATTCGCCAATGCCATGGGACAACCATAGGCACATGAAAGAGGACCGCACCTGACAAAGGCCAAGGATTGGAAGTTGCCCTACTCGGGCACGACACAAGGCAAGTGTCAAGCTTGAGGATAGGACTGTGCACGCAGGAGCGACGCTCAGTGCCAGGCGAGGGACGTGCATGTCCGTAGCCAACCCAAGGGGTGCGCATAGACGAGACCCAGCATATGAAATGTGCCACAAGAGTATGATAGCAAGACAAGGGTGAAGCCTTGACATCAAACGGGCGGCACAAGGAAAGCTAAGCCTCTGAGGAAAGCTTCACCATAGGCATGGGGTCGTGCCAAGAAAACCTGGGATAAGGAAAGGCTGGCTTGTAGTCAGGTGGGACTACGAGCGCCGTACGGGATATTTTTGTGCCGCTGCCGCTTAGGAGGAGTCGGCCCATGACAGTTGGTATCAGAGCGAAGGGTGAGCATTGTGATGCTGAGTTGATATCACGTGTGATTGATATTGGCAATAGTGTATTGCAGTGCGGTTTGAAATGAATCCATTGGCGAAGGTTGATCTGGCCAGGGTCAGAAAGACGAGTGAAGCCACGATTATGTTCAGAGCTCCCATGAGCTAAATATTTTTTAAGAGCATTAGTTGAATGTCAGTGCAGAGATCACATCAAAGCAGGAATGATATTCTTCGTGCCAGTCGAATGGGTGAACCCTATACTACTGGTTACAAGGGATTGGTTGCGCGTATTATGGCTAAAATTTGCTTTGTCAGCCATGAACTACGACTTTCAGGATCAGGCCATTTCACAGCCGTTGTTTCCGCCATCGTCTGTGTTTTGGGAGTTGATTTTGGGGCATCCTAGTTTGATTGAAGTATCTTCAGGGGATGTCTTCCGTGCAGTGGATGCTGTTTTCAGAGGGATTCCATTGAGGCATGTTTGGTTGGCTTTTGCGCCATCATAGGATGGTCGTCTTAGTGCACCAGCGTGCTATACTGTTGGCATCTTATTACAAGATTGGACAAACGGATAGCTAAAGCTCAAATGTTCTTGATTGTGATGATCCATCAGTTAGTTAGAAACTCTGTTAGCAGTGGGCTAGCAGCTTTGCTGAGCAAGGCATAGACTTGGCCAGAATGTCAAGTGAAGGTAGCGAGCGTTCCAGAGGGTTCACTTGCATCAGAAACTTGTCGGTTCAAAATGTCTGGTCGTGTGATGCAACAAGTAAGAGTTGTTGGCCATTTTGAAGAGGGGAAATAGGAAATATAATTTTTCTTTCAAACAGTCTAGGCTCCCGTTGAGGAGAGGGACATGTCGATGAGTCGGGTGGTCAGGAAAAAGGCCATGTTTGCCAGGTTGAGCAACCATGTTGTGGAGAGCTACGAGCCAAGGACTATAAACTTTGGGATTTGATCGTGGAGATCCTACAGTGGATGCGACGGACGCATCAGTTGAGTGTCTTTCCAGGATGGATAGACTTGAGTATTGCCTGAGGGCATTGGAAAGCGTCCTTCGAGGGTTGGACGTTATGGGGAAGATGACGGACGCCTAGCCATCTTAAAGGTTGCAATGAATGGAAGGTGAGACCCTCAAAAACCATGTCGGACAAGTGGGCTTGGTGCCTACAACATGGAGCAAGCTTCGCTTGCAGGATTGGGTGCTACGTTCGACGGGAGACGAGCTAGCACCACAAAGTTAGAGCTCTACAGAGTTAGAGCAAGGCGTGCCAGTGAGCCGCGACAACGTAAGGAATGGCCTGAGAGCAGGATTCCTTGCGGGATGATTGAATGTCACAATGAGGTGGAGGCAGCCACCATGTTTGTGAAATAGAAGGCCAAACAATTTTAATGGGGAGGCAAATTCAGAAGGGCGCCACTACAGAGGTAGGGACGCATAGACAAAAACCAAGCTGACCCGCTAGACGGAGAGGCATTGTTGGTTAGAATGTGGAATTGCGTGGAGCAGGAAGAGGACGGAGTCGAACCGCGTGAAGCGGGGAGATCCTTGAAGGATGATGGACCACTTTGTAGGGAGGCAAAGATGGAATGGGGCCAAACTGCCAGGGCAGGGCGGCGATGCTGAAGGCGAGCCAAACCACTTAGCGTGGAGAGGCAGATGTGTGGAAATGTGTCGAACCACCAGAGTGGGGAGATACAAGAGTTAGCCGAGGAGGCAATGGGCTGAATCACGAATGTGAGGAGGCTGAGGTAAAGTGGGGTTAGCTAAGCTTCGAATTGGATGGGTTTCCAAGTTTGAGAATGTAGTCTTCCCAGAGCAGAGAGTACTGAGGTAAACCAAACGACCGGGGAACCACAGAGATGAAACCAAGTGCTGAGGCACACCGGGATCATAGGGAATCTGTCGAGCGAGTGACAATCTAAGAACCAAGATGTTGTTCAGAATGGGCGAAGCTACCACTTTGAGGAAATGAAGTATGCACCACGAGTACGTCCCAAGAACTTGACGAGTGCCAAGAGGGTGCAAAATATGTAAGTGCCAAAGACACCACTGTGGAGCGTGGGTCATGCAGGGGTCGTGTGAGACGTCAAAGGGGACAAGATTGGGTTTGAAATGCCGCTAGTGCCAGTGTGTGGGCAAGTTAACTTCGATTTATGGGGTCGAGCCTCGATTTGTTTATACAGCTGGTATAGCGGGATCTTGCGGAGGAAAACGGACAAAGGACCATGAAGAAATGGTTGGCAAAGGTTGCCACATCGAGGGATGCCTACCTTGACAAACAAGGAAAAGTGTCTTCCACTTTTAGTGGGCGAGTATTCGCCTATGAAGAGGCGTTGGGCCATGTAAAAATTGAAGGATGATTGTCTTCCGAAGTAAACGGTAAGAAGGGGCTGCAAAGGTTGCAGTTGGACTGTGGAAGTCGCACCAATGGGTGCTATGTAGCAATTACCAGGATGGGAGACAAAAGTTCCTAATCTGATGAAGGCCGTGAGGAACATGGTGTGGATGACAGGCGGTCACCACAAAGTTAGCCACCAGAGGGTGCAAGTGCGGAGGCACTTTCCAAGCGAGGTGCAGAGGCACGCTTGGGAGAAACTAGGGAAGAGAAGTGCATGGGGCACGACTCCATTTTTAAGAGGAGATGAGAAGGGTTTTAGACCCAAAAGGACTAGGGAAGGAGATGTGAGACCCCGAGGGGGCAAACTCCGGGTTGGCGTGGACGTGTCTATGTCATCGAGGACGATGACGAGCTTGAGTGGGGGAGAATGTTACGGGCTGCCTTCGTTGTGCCTTGGCGCCCATAACCCCTGCGCGCCCAGGAGGGCCAAGCGAGTGTCAGTCGTGCAGGAGACGGGCGCAGATGAGTGTCAGCCGCGCGCAGGCAGTGTTGGCCGTCCGCGCAGGCAGGGTCGGCCGCGCAGGCAGTGTCAGCCGTGCGCGCAGGCAGGGTCGGCCGCGCAGGCAGTGTCAGCCGTGCGCGGGCGACGTGCATGGAAAAGGGGCTCCGACGGGCGAGAGTCAATAAGCATCTAGAGATGCTCTATGGCATATTATAAGAGTGCCAAGGAAGTTTAGCAAGGATCTGGGATGAGCCCATGGGCCGTCGGCGGACGAGGCCACGCGCGAGCCTGAGTGTCAGTCCCGTGCGTTTCCGAGCTATGGATGGAATCTTGGGATTTCGGGTGCGAGGACCCTTCCTAGGATGTTATGGAATGTGCTTACCAAGGTTGGCGTCATTTGAAGATCGTTCACCTAAGGGCTTGACTTAGCCAAGGAGCAGTGTCAGTGAGAAAGCTCCCGAAGGCTATATCTCGTTCCACGAGTATGGGGATGAGACGAAACTTCATGGAGGAGTGAAGGAAGTCAAGAGAAAGAGTTAGGAACAGACGGTGCCTAATTTGGAGTTCGGAAGAGTGAGAAAGGCCCATTGTGATTCTCTGGCAAAATGATGTCCAGTGCTAGAACTTGGGTTTTTCTTTTTAAAGCATATATAAGGGGGGCAGAGGTGTCTACAGCTCAGCCAGCCTCCCCCGTGCGTGCTGTCGGCCAGTCGCACTAAGTGAGCAACCTTGAGGGAGGACCTCAAGGGCCTGCCTAGGCATCTCATAGGAGTGTCCTAGGTATCCATACGAGTTAGGGGACTCTATGGACGGCGTCGTGCCTGCGGGCCGCGTTGGGCGCACAACATGTGCCGGAGGCTTGACGTAGGAACTGATTATGCCCCGCGGGCTAACTTTATGGATGTTAAAGACCTCCGTGCCGATTGAGTACTCGAGGCACCACTCAAGAGCCTCGTGTATTGACTTGTGAGCTTGGCTTGGGTTCAGCCTTGTAAGCAAGGGTCCGTTGGCCTAGACGTGCAGTCGTGGGGTGACGCTGCACCACGAGAGATGGAAGTAAGTTGCGAGGGCTATGTTTGCCAATGCCATGGGACAACCATAGGCACATGAAAGAGGACCGCACCTGACAAAGGCCAAGGATTGGAAGTTGCCCTACTCAGGCACGACACAAGGCAAGTGTCAAGCTTGAGGATAGGACTGTGCGCGCAGGAGCGACGCTCAGTGCCAGGCGAGGGACATGCATGTCCGTAGCCAACCCAAGGGGTGCGCATAGACGAGACCCCGCATATGAAATGCGCCACAAGGGTATGATAGCAAGACAAGGCTGAAGCCTTGACACCAAACGGGCGGCACAAGGAAAGCTAAGCCTCTGGGGCAAGCTTCACCATAGGCATGGGGCCGTGCCAAGAAAACCTGGGATAAGGAAAGGCTGGCTTGTAGTCAGGTGGGACTACGGGCGCCGCACGGGCTATTTGTGTGCCGCTGCCGCTTAGGAGGAGTCGGCCCGTGACAATTCAATCGGCACGGAGGTCTTTAACATCCATAAAGATAGCCCGCGGGGCATAATCAGTTCCTATGTCAAGCCTCCGGCACAAGTTGTGCGCCCAACGCGGCCCGCAGGCACGACGCCGTCCTTAGAGTCCCCTAACTCGTATGGATACCTAGGACACTCCTATGAGGTGCCTAGGCAGGCCCTTGAGGTCCTCCCTCAAGGTTGCTCACTTGGTGCGACTGGCCGACAGCACGCACGGGGGAGGCTGGCTGAGCTGTGACACCTCTGCCCCACTTATATATGCTTTAAAAAGAAAAACCCAAGTTCTAGCACTGGACATCATTTTGCCAGAGAATCACAATGGGCCTTTCTCACTCTTCCGAACTCCAAATGAGGCGCCATCTGTTCCTAACTCTTTCTCTTGACTTCCTTCACTCCTCCATGATGTTTCGTCTCATCCCCATACTCGTGGAACGAGATATAGCCTTCGGGAGCTTAATCACTGACACTGCTCCTTGGCTAAGTCAAGCCCTTAGGTGAACGATCTTCAAATGACGCCAAACTTGGTAATGCACATTCCATAACATCCTAGGAAGGGTTCCCCTCACCCTAAATCCCAAGATTCCATCCATAGCTCGGAAACGCACGGGACTGACACTCAGGCTCGCGCGTGACCTCGTCCGCCGACGGCCCATGGTCTCATCCCAGATCCTTGCTAAACTTCCTTGGCACTCTTATAATATGCCATAGAGCATCTCTAGATGCTTATTGACTCTCGCCCATCGGAGCCCCTTTCAATGCACGTCGCCCGCGCACGGCTGACACGCCTGCGCGGCCGACCCTGCCTGCGCGCACGGCTGACACTCCCTGCGCGGCCGACCCTGCCTGCGCGCACGGCCGACACTGCCTGCGCGCGGCTGACACTCATCTGCGCCCGTCTCCTACACGACTGACACTCGCTTGGCCCTCCTGGGCGCGCAGGGGTTATGGGCGCCAAGGCACAACGAAGGCAGCCCGTAACATTCTCCCCCACTCAAGCTCGTCATCGTCCTCGATGACATAGACACGTCCACGCCAACCCGGAGTTTGCCCCCTCGGGGTCTCACATCTCCTTCCCTAGTCCTTTGGGTCTAAAACCCATCTCATCTCCTCTTAAAAATGGAGTCGTGCCCCATGCACTTCTCCTCCCTAGTTTCTCCCAAGCGTGCCTCTGCACCTCGCTTGGAAAGTGCCTCCGCACTTGCACCCTCTGGTGGCTAACTTTGTGGTGACCGCCTGTCATCCACACCATGTTCCTAACGGCCTTCATCAGATCAGGAACCTTTGTCTCCCATCTTGGTAATTCCTACATAGCACCCATTGGTGCGACTTCCACTGTCCAACTGCAACCTTTGCAGCCCCCCCTTTTTTTTTTTACCGTTTACTTCAGAAGACAATCGTCCTTCAATTTTCACATGACCCAACGCCTCTTCACAGGCGAACACTCACCCACTAAAAGTGGAAGACACTTTTCATTGTTTGTCAAGGTAGGCATCCCTCGATGTGGCAACCTTTGCCAACCATTTCCTCATGGTCCTTTGTCCGTTTTCCTCCGCAAGATCCCGCTATACCAATGTATAAAAAAATCGAGGCTCGACCCCATAAACCGAAGTTAACTTGCCCACACACTGGCACTAGCGGCATTTCAAACCCAATCTTGTCCCCTTTGACGTCTCACACGGCCCCTGCATGACCCACGCACCACAGTGGTGTCTTTGGCACTTACATATTTTGCACCCTCTTGGCACTCGTCAAATTCTTGGGACGTACTCGTGGTGGGTACTTCATTTCCTCAAAGTGGTAGCTTCGCCCATTCTGAACAACATCTTGGTTCTTAGATTGTCACTCCCTCGACAGATTCCCTACGATCCCGGTGTGCCTCAGCACTTGGTTCCATCTCTGTGGTTCCCCGGTCGTTTGG